>NC_084732.1:28477813-28640313 GCF_033978785.1 Entelurus aequoreus
TTTTCCCAAGTATAAATTTACAATCCCATTCACTGTATACAACATATATACAATCCACATGTGCTCTTCAGCATATAAAAGGCTTGAAACCTTTTGGACATAATTATGATCATAAAAATTGTATTAACTTTATTTGCAGTCGTTGTTTGGTGAAGTATATTACAAAAATCCATAGTATCCACATTATTAAGGATGGTGCAGACAAATATTTTTTTTTGCCAGTAATGTACCCTTTCTACATGTGTTGCTATTGGGTTTTTTTTCTGACAGAAATGCTGTTATTAATACCTATTAGTCAGATTGACTTGAAATTTCTCACACAGCTCAATACACATTACACTGTAACTTTGGTGTGTTTAGCCCCGGTGCCAGGAAATTGGGTATTGCCAAGTACACGTGTGTCGAATTTGAGCAGTTTTGGTGGAAAAACATGGCCGCCATGTTTTTGCAGGGGGCTTTGCAAATTGTTACCCATAAATCATGAATCATTTTTATTTAATAATTATATAACTTTAAAGCTATCGGTTTTGCATGTATGCTAGCGTGTTTTAGGGAGCATTTTTTAATCCAACTTTTATTTTAGTTTTCCATTTACACTGATGCATTACTGTAAATACTGCATTACTGATTTTCCATTGATTTACCGTGCATTACTTTAAATGGAATAGCGGTACCACTTTTAGTTTTACCGTAAAATGTTGGCGACTGACCTGACAGTATTTTTTTACCGTAAAATCTCCTGACTTTTTTTTTAACAGTGCATTACTGGTAACGGTAAAACGATAACATTTTATCGTTACGGTAAAATTCTGGTGAATGAGCTGCCAGGAAGTTTTTTTCACTGTAATATCTGCAGGTCGTTTTAGTTACAGCGCAACACTGTAAATGGAAAAACGGTACCATTGACATTCTTACGATAACAATCTGGCAAATGTGCTGCCGCTTTTTTACTGTAAAATTTACAGCCGTTTTTTTTACAGTGCATTACTGTAAATTGAAAATAATGGTACAACATTTTTTAAATTAAAATTCTAGCAACTGAGCTAACTATTTTTTTCCGTAAAATATACGGTGCTTGTATTTACAGTGCATTACTGTAAATAGAAAAACAGTACCACAGATATTTAATGATAAAATTCTTCCGACTGAGCTGCCATATATTTACTGTAAGATCGAGTGACTTTTTTACAGTGCATAACTGTAAATTAAAAAACGGTACCATTATTATTTTTACGGTAAAATTCAAGCAAATGAGCTAGGTTTGTTTTTTTTACCGCAAAATCTGCGGCCATTGTTTTTACAGTGCATTTCTGTAAATGGAAAAATGCTAAGCTGATATTTTTTGCGATAAAATTCTGGGAAATCTACGGCCAATATTTTTACAATGCATTACTGCAAATGTAAAAACGGTACCACTGATATTCTTACAATAACATTCTGGCAAATGAGCTGCCGCTTTTTTTAACGTAAAATCTATGTCTATTGTTTTTACAGTGCATTACTGTAAATTGATAAAAACGGTAAAAGATTTTAAAAAATTAAATTCTAGTGATTGAGCTACCATTTTTTCCAAAAAATCTATGGTCCTTGTATGTACAGTGCATTACTGTAAATGGAAAAACAGTACCAAAGATATTTTTATGATAAAATTCTGCCGAATCAGCTGCCAATTATTTACTGTAAAATCTAGTGACTTTTTTTTACAGTGCGTTACTGTAAATGGACAAACAATATGACTTTTTATAATTTTTTTGGCAAAATGCTGACGATTCAGCTGCCATTTTTACTGGAAAATCTATATACCACTTTTGCTTTTACGGTGCATTTCTGTAAATGTAAAACACTGCCACTGATATTCTTACGATAACATTCTGGCAAATGAGCTGCCTTTTTTTTTTACTGTAAACTAAGGCTGTTTTAGTTGGAGTGCATTACTGTAAATGGAAAAACGGTACACTAATATTCTTACGATAACATTCTGACAAATGAGCTGCCAGAAAATCCATAAAATCTGTGTCTGTTGTTTTTACACTTCATTATTGTAAATTAAAAAACGGTAAAACATTGTTAAATTACAATTCTAGCAACTGAGCTACCATTTTTTTTTCCACAAAGTCTATGGCGGTTGTATTTACAGTGCATTACTGTAAATGGAAAAATGGTATGATAAAATTCAGCCGATTTAGCTGCCAATTATTTACTGTAAAATCTTGAATCTTTTTTTACAGTCCTTTATTCTAAATGGATAAACGGTATGACTTTTTATAATTTTTTTGGGTAAAATTCTGGCGATTAAGCTGCCATTTTTTACTGGAAAATTGATATACCGCTTTTGTTTTTGCAGTTCATTTCTATAAATGGAAAAACGCTGCCACTGATATTCTTATGATTCTGGCAAATGAGCTGCCAGAAAATTGATAAAATCTACATCTATTGTTTTTACACTACATTATTGTAAATAAAAAAAACGGTACAACGTTTAAAAAAAAAAATACTAGCGACTGAGCTCTCATTTTTTCCCCTTAAAATCTACGTTTTATTTACAGTGCATTACTGTAAATGGAAAAACGGTATGATAAAATTCAGCCAATTGATCTGCCAAATATTTACTGTAAAATAGAGTGACTTTTTTACAGTGCATTATTGTAAATGAACAAACGGTATAACTGTTCAATTTATGGTAAAATTCTGATGATTGCGCTGCCATTTTTTTACTGGAAAGTCTGCCGTCGTTGTTTTTACAGTGCGTTTCTGTAAATGGAAAAATGCTGATAATTTTGCGATCAAACTCTGGCAAATGAGCTGCCAGGTTGTTGTTTTTTTTACTGTAAACTCTGCAGCCATTATTTTCACGGTGCATTACTGTAAATGGAAAAAACTGTACCGCTATTATTTTAAAATGCTTCTTTTTTTTTTTGGCCTGTCCAGCTACTCAGGCAAATCATATTGTTGATGTAGATGCCCGTATCGGTTGTACAGATTTACTTTACAAAAGAGAGGTGTGGGATACTTCTCTTGTTGCCTTATTTGTATTTGACTTTATTAATTGGATTTATATTATTATTTGTTGCAGCCGGGCCGGAGCAGGAGGGGATAGAAAGAGAAAAAAAAGGAAGACAGAGGGGGAAATTGCAGGGACAAGAGGGGGATACCACAGAGAGACAACAACAACAGCAAACACAACAATAACAATAACAACAATAACAATAACAACAACAACAATAGAACAACATCAGCAAATAGGATATGTACAAATATGATGGTAAAAGTGATAGCAAAGAAGCAGTTAGTGAAATAGATATTAATAACACAGAAATGACAATGAACATTATTACACTACAAATGGAGCAATACATACATCAATAGAAATAGCACTATTGATAATGAATAATAATAATAATTACTTCTAGTATCAACAATACAATTGTTTAATGATAGCTTGGAATACAAAAGAAAGCAGATAAATGGAGGGGAAGAAAGAGACCCCGACTATATTTTTACGGTAAAATTCTAGCAACTGAGCTACATTTTTTTACCACGAAATCTCCGGTCGTTGTTTTTGCAGTGCATTTCTGTAAATGGGAAAAAAAAAAAGCTACCACGGATATTTTTGACATTAAAATTCTGGCGACCGACTGACAAATTTTTTTTCCGGAAAAAAATCTATGGCCAATATTTCTACAGTGCATTACTGCAAATGTAAAAACAATACCACTTTTATTTATGTGGTTACATTTTCGCAACTGAGCGACCAACATTTTTTTTCCCCGTAAAAATCTACTGAATTACATTTTTTCCAGTGCATAACTGTAAATTGAAAAACGGTACCACTTTTATTTATTTTAGGTACGTTGCCCGATTCACAGTTTGGGAGGCTACATGATTGGACAAACTGATTAATAGGCACTTAAAAAATAACGTGTTGTATAACGTCCATTCATCGTGCCGCAAGACGAGGTTCCCTGACATGAGGCTGGTATTGACATATCATTTATAGCCTTTGTTGTGTCTCCTTCTATGTCATGTGGTCTCCATGATGTCCACTGCAGTGCACGCTTGGTCAGGCACACTTTTGGAGGAATTAAGGGTCCTTCTGTCCGGACACACGTCCCTCACACACACACGCCGTTGACATTGACTTCACATCAGAGACAGTTTAACTTCTTTAACTCCTTCCCCCCACCCCCCTTCCTTTTGTTCAACTCGTTCAAGCGAGCGCTGCCTCTATTGTAGGGGACTCCTTGGCAGATGCGGGGGCCCCCTTAGCAGGTCCGGGGACAGGGAAAAGTCTGAAAGGTTAATCTGTGCACCCCCTCGATCCCCTCGTCCTCCCACTGCACGCGCAGATGTTGGCTTTAGGAGTCTTGAAGCGTCACCTTTGACATGTCCCCTCATTCAGCGACGGGCAAGTGCTGGGGGGGGGCAACAGGACACTGACCGCTGCAAGCTGTCACCTCCGCCATATTACTCTAAACGGCCCTCCTGACGTCACGGAAACAGGTTTTGGGACACCTCAATGTTATGTTGGCATGTTTGGTGTATTTGAAGTGCACAACTCAACATGTCCGAATAGGAGTAGGATGAAGTAGAGCAGGGGTGTTAAACTCATTTTAGATCAGGGGCCACATGGAGAAAAATCTACTCCCAAGTGGGCCGGACTGGTAAAATCACTGCACGATAACTTAAAAATAAAGACAACATCAGATTGTTTTCTTTGTTTAGAAATAGAACAGCACATTCTGAAAATGTTCAAATCATAATGTTAGTTTTCTATCTTTATTTGTAGTTATTTATACTTTCTGAACAAATTGTGTGATAATGTTCACCAGTCAACTCATTGGTGTTAATTTTCAATCATTTAAGATAAAAAAAATAATATCAAAATCAAATAACAGGATGTTATTTATATAGTTTGCTCATTTTCCTCGACTGGTGCATGTGTATTTTGTTTTTTTTTACACATGTAGCATCATCTACAACAGGCCTGGGCAATTATTTTGACTCTGGGGCCAAATGTTGAGAAAAAAATGTGTCTGGGGGCCGGTATATCTGATTTTTAGGAACACTAATACAAAACCTCACAATAATGTCTTATTGAAAGCTAAAAACGTTATTACAGACCGCCTTAAAAAACTGAACGGAATTTTTTTTTTTTTTTTTACTGAATGAGACACCCAGAATGTACATGAAAATAAAGAATGTGGGATTTACAATATTAACTATGAAGGATAAAACACTGAATATTGACAACATATGAACCTCACACCCCCTCTTGATTGACATATCTTACAATGAAGCCAAAAATGCAACAAACACAGCGAAATATGAACGTGAAGGGTAAAAAAAACAAAAACACCTACAATCTGATACATCTGATATATCACTAAGCTTCAGAAGTTTGTTGTAAAAATCTCCTTCCACGTCTGTCCCTGACACCCGCATTTCAGGCTGGCCGCTCTGGAAACACTCTGTGGAAACGCTCCCCACCCACACTGCTTGGTGCCTCGTCTGAGTTGCTGTGACTTAGATTATTACCATAGTAACTAATTAGATGACCATAGTAACTAATTAGATTACCATAGTAACTAATGAGATTACCATAGTAACTAGTATATCATGCAAAAGTGCAGATTCCAACCATTGAAATACTTTGTATAGTTCAAGACTTATGGTCATTAGAAAACATCACTGCACATCATAATGGCAGCTACACTTTCCATCTTAAAGATCTAAAAAAAATATTTGGGAATGTCCGGCGGGCCACATTGAAAAGCTTAACGGGCCGCATGTGGCCCCCGGGCCTCAATTTGCCCAGGTCTGATCTACAAAGATACAAAGAATTGCTATTGCGACATCTAGTGGACACATGTCGAACAGCAGTTGCTTTCATTCAAAAATTTCCGCTCATTTTTTTTACTTAGCAAACTCATTCCGCGGGCCGGATAAAACCCGTTGGCGGGCCTGATCCGGCCCACAGGCCGTTCGTTTATCACCCCTGAAGTAGAGCTTATTGACTATTACCACTAATGATGTACAATTTGTGCTTATATTTACATAATTCGGGCACAATGAAGACATGAGTCAGCATGTCAGCAAATGAGGTGGTATTGTGCTTAAGTAGTTGTTCAATGCGATTGACACACACAGGCACACACGCACACACACACACACACACACACACACACGCACACACACTGCTGGGCTTGGTTCGTTAAGCCCAAATGCTTGAACAATAGACAACATCTGCTCATCGTTTTCCATCAAAGGTGCTACAGTCGCCCTCATGTTGGTTTAAACTGCCAAATACTTGGCATTAGAGGGGGCGGGGGGGAAGGGGCCAGGGGGCGTGGCCTACTAATGAAACAGTGCCTCTGAACTTGGCTGGCATGATGGCTGTTAATTCAATTAGGGAGGTGTCACGATTGGAAATAAGTTGTATCAAGGCTTGTTTTCTTCCTCGCAATAGACTTGGAATGAACCAGGAAGTGGACTTTGTTGCCTCTTGTCTGCTCAATTATACTAATGAACTCAATATTTGATTGCACTTCAAAAACTATTTTTGGGTAGGCTGAAACAGAAAGGTAAAAACATTTTTAAAAAATGGTGTATGCTCTCATAAGCATGTTTTGTTTATGTATTACTATTATTATTATTATGTTGGTTTTATTTCTTTATTCATTTATTTTATTTATATTTTTCTATCAAGTCTATATGTTTGTGCCTTCTAAAAACTCCAATAAAAATGTTATACAAATGTAAAATCTATCTATAGAAACAGAAACATTACATTTTTTGCTAAAGTTAAAGTACCCATGATTGTCACACACACACTAGGTGTGGCAAAATGATTCTCTGCATTTGACCCATCACCCTCGATCACCCCCTGAGAGGTGAGGGGAGCAGTGAGCAGCAGCGGTGGCCACGCCCGGGAATCATTTTTGGTGATTTAACCCCCAATTCCAACCCTTGATGCTGAGTGTCAAGCAGGGAGGTAATGGGTCCCATTTTTATAGTGTTTGGTATGCGTCGGCCTCACAAACTACCGATCTCAGGGCGGACACTCTAACCACAAGAGCAGGAGGGCAGACTTCTCCATTCACTCTTATTCTTAGTTTGTGTCCAAAGCAAGGGTCTGTTTTCGGCCTACTTTCATGTTTTGCTTCATAAAATGGCTATAAAAAAAAACAATACCTTATATTTGTGCAGGTCAGAGATCCTCTCCATAGAGAGCAATCTGTTATTTTGAAAACACCTGTGCTGCACTGGTCAAAGATCCTCACTAAAAAAACAAAAACAGCAGTCTTCCTGTCATATATGAAGATCTTTGACTAGTGATGTTGCTGTTTTGTGCTGTTTTTAGTGAGGTAATGCAAAAATTGCTAGTCAAAGATCCTCAAAATGACAGGAGCTTTCTGCTATTTTGAATGACCTATGGCAAAAACGTTGCGACATCATAGAAGAGATATTCTGTTTGTAATGAAAATATAGTGAAAACAGCAGATTGAAATATGAAGGATCTTTGACTAGTGATTTTGTAGTAATTAAGGAACTACTTCTAAAACACAGGTCAAAGATGCTCTATATAAGACGAGCATTGCTGTTTTTGAACATGTTTTCCTGCAAGAAACACTTGTCAAGGATCCTCAATATAGACAAAGACTGCAAAGTCCTCCTGTCATACATGAGGATCTTTGACTAATGATGTTGCTCTTTTGTGCTGTTTTTAGTAAGGTAATGCAAAAATTATTAGGGGACTGCGACATCATAGAAGAAATCTTCTGTTTGTAATGAAAACATAGTCAAAGACCCTCTGTAATATTGGTAAAAATAGCAGAGGGAAATATACAGGATCTTTGATTAGTGGTCGTGTAGTAATTAAGGAATTACTTCTTAAACACAGGTCAAAGATGCTCTATATAAGACAGGTATTGCTGTTTTTAAAGATGTTTTACTGCAAAAAACACTTGTCAAAGATCCTCAAAAAGGACAAAAACTGCAAAGTCCTCCTGTCGTATATGAGGGTGTTTGACTAGTGATGTTGCTCTTTTGTGCTCTTTTTAGTGAGGTAATGCAATAATTGCTAGTTAAAGATCCTCAAAATGACGGGAGCTTTCTGCTATTTTGAATGACCTATGGCAAAAACGTTAGGAGACTGCAACATCATAGAAGAGATCTTCTGTTTGTAATGAAAACATAGTCAAAGACCCTCTGTAATACTGACAAAAACACCAGAGTGAAATATAAATTATCTTTGACTAGTGATTTTGCAGTAATTAAGGAACTACTTCTCAGGTCAAAGATGCTCTATATAAGACAGACATTGATGTTTTTAAAGATGTTTTACTGCAAGAAACACTTGTCAAAGATCCTCAAAAAAGACAAAAACTGCAAAGTCCTCCTGTCGTATATGAGGATCTTTGACTAATGATGTTGCTGTTTTGTGATGTTTTGAGTGAGGTAATAATTGTTAGTCAAAGATCCTCAAAATGACGGGAGCGTTCTGCTATTTTGAATGACCCATTGCAAAACGTTAGAAGACTGCGACATCATAGAAGAGATCTTCTGTTTATATAAAGGATCTTTGACTAGTGATTTTGTAGTATTAAGGAACTACTTCTAAAACACAGGTCAAATATGCTCTATATAAGACAGGCATAAGACAGGCATTGTAGTTTTTAAAGATGTTTTACTGCAAGAAACACTTGTCAAAGATCCTCAATAAGGACAAAAACTGCAAAGTCCTCCTGTCGTATATGAGGATCTTTGACTAGTGATGTTGCTCTTTTGTGCTGTTTTTAGTGAGGTAATGCAAAAATTGCAAGTCAAAGATCCTCAAAATGACAGGAGCTTTCTGCTATTTTGAAAGACCTACGGCAAAACATTAGGAGACTACGACATCATAGAAGAGATCTTCTGTTTGTAATGAAAACATAAGTCATAGACCCTCTGTAATATTGATCAAAACAGCAGAGTGGAATTTAAAACGATCTTTGACTTGTGATTTTGTAGTAATTAAGAAACTACTTCTAAAACACAGGTCAAAGATGCTCTATATAAGACAGGCACTGCTGTTTTTAAAGATGTTTTACTGCAAGAAACACTTGTCAAAGATCCTCACTAAAGACAAAAACTGCAAAGATTTCCTGTCGTATATGAGGATCTTTGACTAGTGATGTTGCTGTTTTGTGCTGTTTTTAGTGAGGTAATGCAAAAATTGCAAGTCAAAGATCCTCAAAATGACAGGAGCTTTCTGCTATTTTGAATGACCTACGGCAAAACATTAGGAGACTACGACATCATAGAAGAGATCTTCTGTTTGTAATGAAAACATAGTCATAGACCCTCTGTAATATTGATCAAAACAGCAGAGTGAAATTTAAAAGGATCTTTGACTCGTGATTTTGTAGTAATTAAGGAACTACTTCTAAAACACAGGTCAAAGGTGCTCTATATAAGACAGGCACTGCTGTTTTTAAAGATGTTTTACTGCAAGAAACACTTGTCAAAGTGAAGTGAAGTGAAGTGAATTACATTTATATAGCGCTTTTTCTCAAGTGACTCAAAGCGCTTTACATAGTGAAACCCAATATCTAAGTTACATTCAAACCAGTGTGGGTGGCACTGGGAGCAGGTGGGTAAAGTGTCTTGCCCAAGGACACAACGGCAGTGACTAGGATGGCGGAAGCGGGGATCGAACCTGCAACCCTCAAGTTGCTGGCACGGCCGCTCTACCAACCGAGCTATACCGCCCCATTAGATCAAAGATCCTCACTAAAGACAAAAACTGCAAAGATTTCCTGTTGTATATGAGGATCTTTGACGAGTGATTTTGCAGTATAGGTCCTTAAGAATCAGCAAAGCACTCCTGTCATAAAGATAGGACTGACTGTAAAATTGCTTGTCAAAGATCCTATATGACAGCAACGCTGTAATGTTTTTAATGAGGTAAAGCAAAGATCCTCTATGACAGGAGCTCTATGCTATTCCAAATGACCTATTGCAAAAACATGAGGAGACCTTCTGTTTTTCATTTTAAAAAAATTGTCAAAGATCTTCTGTAATATGGATAAAAAACAGCTGAGTCCCCCATCATATCTCGAAGATATTTGACTATAGCGATTTTGCAGTATAAGGACCGACTGCAAAATGTAAGTCAAAGAGCCTCTATTTGACAAGAAGACATTGCTGTTTTTAAGAATGTACTTCTGCAAAAAACACTAGTTTGATCCTCTATAAAGACAAAAACAGCAGTTTCCTCCTATCATATATGAACATCTTTGACTTTTAATGATTTTGCAGTAGTTTAGGATCACCTGGAAAAACATAGGTCAGAGATCCTCTATATTACAGGGGGATCTTTGACATGTTTTTTTTTTCCTGCAGTAGGTCATTTACTGATGATTTTTTTTCCTACATAGGTCATTAAAACAGAAAAGCCCTTCCGTCATATAGAAGTCTCCTATATTGTTTTTGCAGTAGATCATTCAATATAGCAGAGAGCTCCTGTCTTACATAGGATCTTTGACCAACATTTTCGCAGTAAGTCCTATACTACAAAATCACAAGTGAAAGATCCTCCTGTCACATAGAGGATCTTCGATCTACATTTTTCCAGTACCTATACGCAAAATCGCTAGTCAAAAATCCTTTATATGACAGGAGGACTCCTTGATTTTATACTATAGAGGATCTTTGACTATTTTTTCTGAATAGATCATGGTTCCTAAAAACAGCAGAGTGCGCCTGTATTAATCGTAAACCTTTTTTATGCAGTGCCCTTACGAACACAAGAGCGCTTCTGTCATTTAAGGATCTTTAGATATTGTTTCCATTGGGTCTGAAATACAGAAGCATGCTATACTGTTATACCTGTATATAGAGGATATTTGACTCACTATTCTGCAGTAGGTCTTTAAAAACAGCTAACTTTTTTTGACCAGCTTGTTTGCGGTAGATCCTTAAAAACAGTAGCGTGCTCTTGTCATATAGAGGATCTTTGACCAATGTTTTTGCAATGCAGGTTATCGACTGGACAATTAAGTATTTTGTTTGGCCATCATTGTTTATGTACATTCAGTAGCATGCTTGTTGTCGTATATAGAGGATCTTTGACTAACGCTTTTGCAGTAGGTTATTTTTGGCAAAATCGCAAAGATCCGCCTGTCATGTAGAGAATATTTGGCTAACTTTTTTGTAGTAGGTCTTTAAAAACAGCTAACTTTGTACCAGCAATATTTTTTTTGTATATCCTCAAGAACAGTAACATGCTCTTGTTATATATACAGGATCTTTGACTAACGTTTTTGCAACACGTTTTTGGCAAAATCCCTTGTCAAAGATACAGTCTTATTGTCATAGAGGTCTTTGACTCGTGTTTTTGCCCAAACAGAAGCATTCCCTCATATATAAAGAAGTTTTGACTCACTATTTTGCAGCAGGTCCTTACAAAAAAAAAAAGTATTTTGTTTGGTCAGCATTTTTTTTTTTCAAGCCTCAAGAACAGTAGCGTGCTCTTGTCATGGATCTTTGACTAACATTTTTGCAGTAAGTTGTTTCGGAAAAATTGCTGGTCCTCTTATTATATAAAGGCTTTTCAGCAGTCAAAGGTCATTATAGCATATAGAGGATCTTTGTTCTAGCAAAAAACAAAAGCACGCTATTGTCATAAATAAGGGATTTTTTGCAATATGTCCTTAAAAACAGCTATAGTTTTTGTTTGACCAATATTTTTTTTTCTGTAGATCGTTATAAACAGTAGCATGCTCATGTCATACGAATATAGAGGATCTTTCACTAACGTTTTTGCAGTACGTTGTTTTTGGCAAAATCCCTTGTCAAAGATACAGTAGTTTTGTCATAGAGGTCTTTGACTCGTGTTTTTGCGCAAAACAGAAGCATGCCACTCATATATAAAGACATTTTGACTCACTATTTTGCAGCAGGTCCTTAAAAAAAACAAGCATTTTGTTTGGCCAGCATTTTTCATTTCTTTTGATCCTTAAGAACAGTAGCTTGCTCTTGTCATGTATAGAGGATCGTTGACTAACATTTTTGCAGTAGGTCCTTTACTATTCTGAAATCACTTTATATGACAGGATGACTTTTGACTAGCGATTTTTTGCAGTATACAAGGACTTACTGCAAAACATTAGTCAAAGATCCTAAATATGACAAGAGCATGTTACCGTTTTTAAAGATCTGCCACAAAATAGTGATCCTCTATTTTTGACAGTAATGTGCTTCTGTTTTTCAAGACCTGATGGCAAAAACCCTTGACAAAGGTTCTCAATAAAGACAAAAAAAGGCAGGTTCCTCCTGGCATATAGAGGATCTTTGACTAGTGATTTTGTAGAAGTTAAGAACCTACTGCAAAAAACTTTAGTCAAAGATCCTCACTATGACAAGAGCACGCTACTGATTTTTGGGATCCACACTACTGCAAAATAGTGAGTCAAAGATCCTCTATACATGACAGTAGTCTGTTTTTTAGACAGCAATGCGCTTCTGTTTTTCGAGACCTGATGGCAACAACCCCTTGACAAAGATTCTCAATAAAGACAAAAACGTCAGGTTCCTCCTGGCATATAGAGGATCTTTGACTAGGGATTTTCTAGAAGTTAAGAACCTACTGTAAAAAAGTTTAGTCAAAGATCCTCACTATGACAACAGCACGCTACTGATTGTCGGGATCCACAGCTCTGCAAAATACTGAGTCAAAGATCCTCTATGCATGACAATAGTCTGTTTTTTAGACAGTAATGTGCTTCTGTTTTTCAAGACCTGATGGCAAAAACCCTTGACAAAGATTCTCAATAAAGACAGAAACGGCAGGTTCCTCCTGGCATATAGAGGATCTTTGACTGGTGATTTTGTAGAAGTTAAGAACCTACTACAAAAAAAAGATCCTCACTATGACAAGAGCACGCTACTGATTGTTGGGATCCACACTACTGCAAAATAGTGAGTCAAAGGTCCTCTATACATGACAATTGTCTGTTTTTTAGACAGTAATGCGCTTCTGTTTTTCAAGACCCAATGGCAAAAACCCTTGACAAAAATCTTTAATAAAGACAAACACGGCAGGTTCCTCCTAGCATACAGAGGATCTTTGACCAGTGATTTTGTAGAAGTTAAGAATCCACTGCAAAAAACTTTAGTCAAAGATCCTCACTATGACAAGAGCACGCTACTGATTTTTGGGATCCACTGTACTGCAAAATAGTGAGTCAAAGATCCTCTATACATGACAATAGTCTGTTTTTTAGACAGTAATGCGCTTCTGTTTTTCAAGACCTGATGGAAAAAACCCTTGACAAAAATTCTCAATAAAGACCAAAACGGCAGGTTCCTCCTGGCATATAGAGGATCTTTGACAAGTGATTTTGTAGAAGTTAAGAACCTACTGCAAACAACTTTAGCCAAAGATCCTCACTATGACAAGAGCATGCTACTGATTTTTGGGATCCACTGTACTGCAAAATGGTGAGTCAAAGATCTTCTCTATACATGACAATAGTCTGTTTTTTAGACAGTAATGCGCTTCTGTTTTTCAAGACTTGATGGCAAAAACCCTTGACAAAGGTTCTCAATAAAGACAAAAATGGCAGGTTCCTCCTGGCATATAGATCTTTTTTTACTAGTGATTTTGTAGAAGTTAAGAACCCACTGCAAAAAACTTTAGTCAAAGATCCTCACTATGACAAGAGCACGCTACTGATTTTTGGGATCCACTGTACTGCAAAATAGTGAGTCAAAGATCTTCTCTATACATGACAATAGTCTGTTTTTTAGACAGTAATGCGCTTCTGTTTTTCAAGACTTGATGGCAAAAACCCTTGACAAAGGTTCTCAATAAAGACAAAAATGGCAGGTTCCTCCTGGCATATAGGGGATCTTTGACTGGTGATTTTGTAGAAGTTAAGAACCTACTACAAAAAAAGATCCTCACTATGACAAGAGCACGCTACTCATTTTTGGGATCCACTGTACTGCAAAATAGTGAGTCAAAGATCCTCTATACATGACAATAGTCTGTTTTTTAGACAGCAATGCGCTTCTGTTTTTCAAGACCTGATGGCAAAAACCCCTTGACAAAGATTCTCAATAAAGACAAAAACGTCAGGTTCCTCCTGGCATATAGAGGATCTTTGACTAGGGATTTTCTAGAAGTTAAGAACCTACTGTAAAAAAATTTAGTCAAAGATCCTCACTATGACAAGAGCACGCTACTGATTGTCGGGATCCACAGCTCTGCAAAATAGTGAGTCAAAGATCCTCTATGCATGACAATAGTCTGTTTTTTAGACAGTAATGTGCTTCTGTTTTTCAAGACCTGATGGCAAAAACCCTTGACAAAGATTCTCAATAAAGACAAAAACGGCAGGTTCCTCCTGGCATATAGAGGATCTTTGACTGGTGATTTTTTAGAAGTTAAGAACCTACTACAAAAAAAAGATCCTCACTATGACAAGAGCACGCTACTGATTGTTGGGATCCACACTACTGCAAAATAGTGAGTCAAAGATCCTCTATACATGACAATTGTCTGTTTTTTAGACAGTAATGCGCTTCTGTTTTCCAAGACCCAATGGCAAAAACCCTTGACAAAGATTCTCAATAAAGACAAACACGGCAGGTTCCTCCTAGCATACAGAGGATCTTTGACCAGTGATTTTGTAGAAGTTAAGAATCCACTGCAAAAAACTTTAGTCAAAGATCCTCACTATGACAAGAGCACGCTACTGATTGTCGGGATCCACTGTACTGCAAAATAGTGAGTCAAAGATCCTCTATACATGACAATAGTCTGTTTTTTAGACAGTAATGTGCTTCTGTTTTTCAAGACCTGATGGCAAAAACCCTTGACAAAAATTCTCAATAAAGACCAAAACGGCAGGTTCCTCCTGGCATATAGAGGATCTTTGACTAGTGATTTTGTAGAAGTTAAGAACCTACTGCAAACAACTTTAGCCAAAGATCCTCACTATGACAAGAGCATGCTACTGATTTTTGGGATCCACTGTACTGCAAAATAGTGAGTCAAAGATCTTCTCTATACATGACAATAGTCTGTTTTTTAGACAGTAATGCGCTTCTGTTTTTCAAGACCTGATGGCAAAAACCCTTGACAAAGATTCTCAATAAAGACAAAAACGTCAGGTTCCTCCTGGCATATAGATCTTTTTTTACTAGTGATTTTGTAGAAGTTAAGAACCCACTGCAAAAAACTTTAGTCAAAGATCCTCACTATGACAAGAGCACGCTACTCATTTTTGGGATCCACTGTACTGCAAAATAGTGAGTCAAAGATCTTCTCTATACATGACAATAGTCTGTTTTTTAGACAGTAATGCGCTTCTGTTTTTCAAGACTTGATGGCAAAAACCCTTGACAAAGGTTCTCAATAAAGACAAAAATGGCAGGTTCCTCCTGGCATATAGGGGATCTTTGACTGGTGATTTTGTAGAAGTTAAGAACCTACTACAAAAAAAGATCCTCACTATGACAAGAGCACGCTACTCATTTTTTGGGGATCCACAGTTCTGCAAAATAGTGAGTTAAAGATCCTCTATACATGACAATAGTCTGTTTTTTAGATGGTAATGCGCTTCTGTTTTTCAAGACATGATGGCAAAAACCCTTGGCAAAATATGTTCAAAATCTTCTGTTTCTGAGGACACTCCAAAAAAACTTTAGTCAAAGATGAAGCTTATCAAAGCTCCTTCATGTGACAAGGACGCCATGATGTTTTTAGGATCATTTCAACAAGGTTGTTTTTTTTTGTTAATTATTCAATTAAAAAAAAACCTTCCTACACGTGCATTGTATTTGTTTCAGCAAGTGAAAATAAGCTTCAATCGGTTGTTTTTCCCCGCCCCTGCCTCGCTTCATTAATAAACTCGGTGGCGTCATAGAAATGGGCGTGGTCACGTGGCGAGAGCAGAGAGAGAGAGAGAAAGGGCGGCTCCATGCGCATGTGCAGACGATGTGCAGCGCTGCGGTGTCGGCCGGTGGACATTCAGAGAGATGGCGCGGCACACGACCGGAGCGCAAGGACAGCTGGCCGGCGGTGGGGGGGCTTGACTTGTTGTTATTATTATCATCATCATCATCAGGAAATAGGACTCTTTTTTTTTTTTTCAAAATTACGCTCGAGAACACATTTTTGAAGACGAATCAAAGGTATATATTTTTTTTTTTTTTAGGTTGATAGGAAGAACATTTTTTTTTTTGAAGGCGAGGAGGCTGCAACAAAAGAAGTTTCCTGCGTGCGAGGACTTCGGGGGGCTACGCAGGTCACATAGATGGTTGGTCCACAGAATGAACGCCCAGCTGTCGATGGAAAACATCGGCGACCTGCACGGAGTGAGCCATGAGTCCGTGACCGGCCACGGGGAGCTGCTGAGCGGCCACAGCCCGCATTCCCGTCCCCACCCGCGGGGTCTGCAGAGCCACCGCGCGATGGGCATGGCGACCCTCCTGGACGGCGGAGACTACCACCACCCGGGGCACCTGCACCCCGCCATCAGCATGTGCGAGGCCCCCGGGATGAGTGCGAGCAGCACCTACACCACCCTGACCCCCCTTCAGCCTCTGCCCCCCATCTCCACCGTGTCCGACAAGTTTCCTCCCCATCACCACCACCACCATCACCACCATCACCCGCACCATCCGCACCCGCATCCCCACCAGAGGATCCCCGGGAATGTCAGCGGCAGCTTCACGCTCATGCGGGAGGACCGCAGCCTGGCGCCCATGAACAGCCTCTACCCCGCCTACCACCACAAGGACCCCTGCATGGGCCAGAGTCTCTCCCCGCTGTCCGGCTCCGGTCTGGCCGGCATCCACACCAGCCAGGCCGGCCTCCCGCCCTACGCGCACCCGGGCGCCGCCATGCCCGGCGAGAAGATGCTCACCCCCAGCGGCTTCGAGGCGCACCACCCCGCCATGCTGGGTCGACACGCCGAGCAGCACATGAGCTCCTCGGCGGGGATGGTGCAGCTCAACGGCCTGCACCACCACCCCCACGCCCATCTCGGAGCGCAGGGCCACGGCCAGGGGCTGGTGGGCGGCCGGGAGCAGGCCTCCGGTCTCGGGCAGCAAGGAGCCATCAACGGCGGCGCCGGTGCGGGCGGAGGCCAGATGGAGGAGGTGAACACCAAGGAGGTGGCGCAGAGGATCACCACGGAGCTCAAGCGCTACAGCATCCCCCAAGCCATCTTTGCCCAGCGGGTCCTGTGCAGGTCCCAGGGGACCCTCTCCGACCTGCTGAGGAACCCCAAGCCCTGGTCCAAGCTCAAGTCCGGGAGGGAGACCTTTCGGCGGATGTGGAAGTGGCTGCAGGAGCCTGAGTTCCAGCGCATGAGTGCACTCAGGCTCGCAGGTGAGCGAAGCCTCGGTAAAGCAACATTTTTTTCCTACATTTTCCTTCCATAAATCTTGATTAACATTGATTCTTATTCGAATAATAATCCAACAAGCCTGTTCATTTGTGCATATTATGTTGTTGTTGTTTTTTGTGCAGGGATTTTCCAATCAAATGCATGCAAAATGAAAAATAACAAGTCTAATATTTGCACCCCTGGCGCAGATTATTGGGGTAATTGTGCATGTGCAACATTTTTGGTGTAATTTTACCACCAAATATCGACCCCGTGCTCATGTAAGTAAGTCGATCCGTGAGCCAGGAATCGTTAGGGATGTGTTTATTTTGGTGGAGATGCAAGTGATCAGCCTTTTTTTTTTGGTCTTGTAAACACACCGCGTGGGTGCAGGGATGCAAATAGACATTTGGCCTTACTGTGGTGGAAAAAACCTAAAAGTGGTGTTATTATCGCACATTGCATTGCTGTTCAATTGGTTTCTATTTATTTATTTATTTATTTATTTATTTATTTATTTATTTATTTCCACTCTGGGGTGTGTTTTGGTGTCTTTAATTAACTGATAGACCTCTGAATTAATTTGTCCCTGTGGTGGTCAGGAGTCAATTAGGGCGCCAATTGGTGACACGCTCACACGCACACACTCAAACGCACGCAATTGGACGTTTTTTGGGGGGGGGGATTGGATTATTTGATGCTATATGGAGTCTAATCTTTTTGGTTTTGAAAATCGAGGCCATATATCAGTGCAAGGTGTGTACATATGCGTGTGTGTGTGTGTGTGTGTGTGTGTGTGTGTGTGTGTGTGTGTGTGTGTGTGTGTGTGTGTGTGTGTGTGTGTGTGTGAGTGTGTGTGTGTGTGTGTGTGAGTGTGTGCGTGTGTGTGTGTGTAATCGCAATTGATTAGTTCTTTTTTTGTGCAGCTGCTGTTTTATGTGTGTGTGTGTGTGTGTGTGTGTGTGTGTGTGTGTGTGTGTGTGTGTGTGTGTGTGTGTGTGTGTGTGTGTGTGTGTGTGTGTGTGTGTGTGTGTGTGTGTGTGTGTGTGTGTGTGTGTGTGTGTGTGTGTGTGTGTGTGTGTGTGTGTGTGTCTGGGTGAGTGCACATAATTTTTTCAATTATAAAATAGCTGTAAAAACAAATGCGGCGTGCAACTCTTGGAAATGTATATGTATTATTCTTATTATTGTTATTATCATTATTATTATTATTACTATATTGAATAATGAATATTATTGTATTCAATGAGATTTTTAAAAAAATGGCCTAATAGTCAGAATTTCAAAGATTATTTTTGCCATTTCCCTGTAAACATGACACAGTCTAATATTTAACATGCCATATATTTAATTATATACCATGTGTGCACACACTTACCAAATATTTGAAAAGATAATGTGAAAAATTATTTCGGATATTTGATCAGTGAGCCCTGCAGTTATTGATCCCCTCGTCCCTATGTGAACTATTGTGTTTGTGTGCGCGCGCACGTGCACGCGCGTGTGTATGTCTGATATTATTATTGATTTTTAAACCTTTGAAATTCATCTCAGGCCCCCCCCCCCTTTATATATTTAATTATTCCCACCATAATGCAACACAAAACACAATATCATGTTTAAAAATGTGCGTATATGTTTTGATGTGTATTGGCTGGTTTATCAGTAGATTGTTGTTTAATTCATGTAATATTTAGAGCATGTCCTGCAGCCAGAATGTGCACCCTTTTGCGCGCGGAGTTGTGTTGTCTTTGTCGTCACCTCCGTGCACCCAGTGTGTGTGATTGTGTGTGTGTGTGTGTGTTGTGTGTGAAGTTATCTGTGTGCTTGTAATGATTAGCTGAGCAGCCGCAGAGTGTTTGTGCATGCACGTGTATTTGTGTGTGTGTGTGTGTGTGTGTGTGTGTGTGTGTGTGTGTGTGTGTGTGTGTGTGTGTGTGTGTGTGTGTGTGTGTGTGTGTGTGTGTGTGTGTGTGTGTGTGTGTGTGTGTGTGTGTGTGTGTGTGTGTGTGTGTGTACGTGCGTATATGTTCCAAGCTGAGCCATGGGCCGCGCTGCAGGTTCTCCTGCTGTCTGCATGGCCTTCACTCCTGCTGATTTATAGCAGCTCTGACACCAGCAGTTAATATTTAGCAGCAGTGGATACAAGCTGCTGGTCTTGATAATCAGGTGCTCTGATATGAGGGCGCCAGTGTACGCTTTGCACAAAATAATGACGTTAATGTCGAGTGTGCTTCAGGTGGCAAAAAGGTTGGGAGATGTGTGGGAAATAATGCTCAGTGTTGATTCATCAATAGTGCTGTGCTCTTGGTAAAATTCCAGTTAAATATTGCATTGTGTGTGTAGATGCACTTATTGGAGAGCCTTATAGTTCTTATCGGGTCGGCAGCAGCCCAACTCTGCCCCCTCCTGGTCCATAAATCTGTATTTGATTAGGTTGGATGTGTCAGTGTGAAGGTGATCAAACAGAGAGATCTAGATGTTGTTTAAATGTGTGTTACATGAGTGTGTTCTACAGTAGGAGCTGGGGGTTGATTGTTTTCAGCACCATGGACAGCGTTCATTGGCACTTTGCTGACTCAACGGTGTCTGTGGATCGATTTGTTTCAATTCTCACCAAAATATATTATATTGGAGATTAACAGCATGCGTTAATATGGACTTTAACTTATAGCCCTCTTCTTTATTTGGATAGGTATGAAAGTTGTGTGCATGAATCTTCCAATTTAACATTCATCCACAGACACTGTTAACCAGAGCACACTGAGAGAACATTGATCCTATACAAATAACTAATCCATGTGAACTATTGTAAAATTGTGATTGTTTACCACATGTTGAAAAAGCAAATTGTGATTCTGCTCATTTTCTCGAGAAGCAGCTAGCGTACTAATCGCTAGCTAGCTGAAATGCTAACTTGAATACAAGACACGTTAACGTTTTAAAGATAAAAATTGGTTGATATATTTCAGTGTGTGTTTAAATACTTTTTTGAGCATATTCAACAAAACCATGATGTTAATATAGCCTTGATAGTCTTAATTGTAATAATGTGAACCACTACATAATAATTGGAGGTGAAGAATAAAATATATAGTTGTTTTTTTTACAAATTACAGTTTTGACATATTTTTGTATAAAAATTGCTGTATTTGTGGATTATTGTTAATTGGTCTTTGATATCTAGGAAGCTCATGTTGCACTCACTTGATTTGTTCTTCTTAGATGAAATAATTTTCCAGGAATCAATCAAATGTCCTGATTTTAAGTTAGGAGTTGGGTAGGAACATTTTCAACATGAATTGTTTGAGACTAATTTGTAAAAGC
Organism: Entelurus aequoreus; assembly: GCF_033978785.1. Taxonomy (NCBI): domain Eukaryota; kingdom Metazoa; phylum Chordata; class Actinopteri; order Syngnathiformes; family Syngnathidae; genus Entelurus; species Entelurus aequoreus. Next base: position 28,498,522 of record NC_084732.1, read on the forward strand.
GAACCTTTATGCTTTCCACTATATTTATGTCCAGAAATAAATGAATATTTTAGAAGGTTTCTGGTCAAACAATAGACATGACCAGAAAAGCACTCCTTCAAGAAAATAATCCTTTAAAAAAAGTCCTAAACCCAGATCGTGATGCGGATCACTCCCAAAATCTAATCAGTTGTTACCTATCCTATTTAGAATAAAATGGAATGTAATACAATCCATTTATTGTCATTGTCATCACGGTTACCAACAAGTTTAAGTGTCATCCATCAGTGCAATGCAAAGAAACAAACAAAAATTTAAACAGTCATCAAAACAGTCCAACACACACACTCCCTCACTTTAAAAATATTGCACGTTACCATATTGCATAGATTGTCATCAAGAGTTTAGTATTCCACATGCAATAACAGAAACATTTGGCAGTGTCCCATTCCAGAATTGCATTTTATTTATAGAAAAATGTGGTAGTACTTAACCCAGGGATGTCAAACGTAAGGCCCGCGGGCCGGATCAGGCCCCCAAACAGGTTTTATCCGGCCAGCGGAATGAGTTTGTTAAGTATAAAAATGAGCCCAAATTTTTGAATGAAATAAACTGCTGTTCTAAATGTGTCCAGTAGATGTCGCAATAGCAATTTTTTGTATCTATGTAGATTATGCTATATATGTAAAAAAATAAAATAAAAATAATAAACTACATGATGTTAGTACATCAGTACATCCTGTAATTTGATTTTGATATTATTTTTTTTATCTTTAACACCAATGAGTTGACTGATGAACATTATCACATAATTTATTCAGAAAGTATAAATAAAGACAAATAAAGGTAGAATACTATTAACCGCAACAAGTAAGTGTAAAAAAAAAAAAAACAACATTATGATTTGTAAATGTTTGTTTTATTTTCAAACAAAGAATACAACCTGAAGTTGTCTTTATGTTTAAGTTATCGTGCTGTGACTTTACCAGTCCGGTCCACTTGGGAGTAGATTTTTCTCCATGTGGCCCCCGATTTAAAATGAGTTTGACACCCCTGATTTAATCGGTTCGTACCTGACATTTCCCTTTCACTTTCATCCAAATCCGGCCATACCTTTTTGAGCTATGTTGCTAACTAACAAACAGACATACAAACAAACCGCAGGGTGTCAAAGGATTTATAAAATCCAAACAGACTGCAAGAGGGTTTGTTCTATAACAGAATGAAATAAACGGAGTGAACCCTCTTGTCAATCATCCACTCTCTTTGTCTGTGTGGGTGGAGGCGAGGCCGCTAACATATACTGTACACATACAGGGAATATAAACGTGAGGTCGAATCTAATCACTTGTTGCCTATCCCATTTCTGACATCTACTAAACCTTTCATTAAAATCAGCCCATAACTTTTTGAGTTATGCTGCTATCAAACGGACAACAATACCTAACTCGCAGACAGACAAACAAACCCTGGCGATTACATAATCTCCTGGTGGAGGTTGTGAATATAATAGATCGCATGATGGTCAAAGGTTGAACCTAATCTGTTGGAAGCTGATTAAACTCCAATTTGTTCGGTCATTGAAACAATTATTTTTCCATTGAATTGATTATATGTTGAATTAATCCGTTCCGAGGTCAAGCTGTACACCATCAGGTGCTTACACAGAATCTTACAAGATTTGTAAAACTGTAAAAAAATATGATATGCTTATATTTCACAGCAATTAACTGTTATTTCACAATGAAATATAATGTAATCGTAATAATAAATCATAGTCCTATTTAATATCACAGCAACTTACTGTACATTCAAACTGAAGTTACAGCATTTAGTTCTGATGTTATGGTAATTAACCGTTAAATCACATCTCTACAGTTACAGTATATTACTGTCAAGATATTTTGCGTAAATAAATATAAATATTACTGTGAAAGTAATGCATTTTTAGCCAGACATTTGCTGTGAATTTACAATGAAAATGTTTACAGTGTACAAGGAAACTATATATACTGTAGTAGAGGTGCGATCTTTGGATCTGATTCCGATTCTTTGGGTGACGATTCGATTCAGAATCGATTCTCAATTCAACACGATTCTCGATTCTTCGATTTGGTATAATAATTATAATGAAACTTTTTCAAAGCAGGTTACAGTTTGGGAAAGCTCCTTCTGATTGCATGGAACAGCCTAAAAAATATGTTTAAAAACTGACTGCTGTAAAAGAAAAAAGAAAAATAATAATAATAATAATAATAGTAAACAAAAATTTACAAAAAAAAATTCATATATTTTTGAAAATCATTACTCAATTTAGAATTGGGGTAATAAGAATCGCGATTCAGATTTTAATTTTAAAAAAATTGCATCCCTAATATATAGTATACATCAGTGGTTCTCAAAATACGTACCATTAATTATGACGACCAACATTAAAATACAGTAGCATAGTAGGCCTAAGTATTCATTCAAATACAAGGCAGAGATTTTATGTAATAAGTGTATTTACTTTTTTGGCCACTGTAACATTACACACAGTTTGAACAGTTACACTGTGTTTGAATATAGGAAAATAAAACACTGTACTTTATCACGTAATTATTTGGCGTACCACTAGATATATAAGTAATACCTTATGAAAGTACCTCAAACAAATATAAACTAAGGCATGCACTAACTTAAAATAGATGCCTGTTACTCTCTACAGTTGAGTCATCTTTCCTGTGATAAAATGGCAACCAAGGTAATCAAAAAGGTCAACCAACAAACAAGATTTCTCTACAGAATCTCCTCTCTGGTTAACAAAAGCACCATGAAGATTCTAGCGGGAACTCTCATTCAAACCTTTTTCGATTACGCATGCACCTCCTGGTACCCCAGCACCTCCAAAACCCTCAAATCTAGACTCCAAACATCCCAGAACAAGCTTATCAGATTACTTATAGACCTCCACCCCAGATCCCACCTCACTCCTACCCACTTCTCCAAAGTGGGCTGGCTCAGGGTGGAGGACAGAGTAAAACAACTTGCACTGAGCCTAGTCTATAAAATCCGCTACACCTCCCTGATACCGAAGTACATGTCAAACTACTTCCATAACGTAAATGACCGCCATAACCACAACACCAGGGGGAGCTCCACTAACCACGTTAAACCCAGATTCCGATCTAACAAAGGTCTTAACTCATTCTCCTTCTATGCCACATCAATATGGAATGCACTCCCAACAGGTGTAAAAGAAAGTGCATCTCTATCCTCCTTCAAAACCGCACTAAAAGAACATCTCCAGGCAGCTACAACCCTAGACTAACCCCCTCGACCCACCACATCCCACCTACCCGGATTGTAAATAATCAAATGTAAATAATCAAATGTATATACTTGTTCTTATGCTTTCTGAGCTCACTATGTTCACCGCTCGCTGTACATATCCTACTAAGCCCGCCCCAATCCCCTCCTCTTCCAACCCCCCGGATTGTAAATAGTGTAAATAATTCAATGTATATACTCTGATGATTAACTTGTGTGATGACTGTATTATGCTGATAGTATATATTTGTACCATGAATTCATTAACGTGGACCCCGACTTAAACAAGTTGAAAAACGTCTTCGGGTGTTACCATTTAGTGGTCAATTGTACGGAATATGTACTGCACTGTGGAATCTACTAATAAAAGTTTCAATCAATCAATCAACGATCGACAACTCACAAACCCTTTCCCTCTTGTGTTTGCAGCCTGCAAGCGCAAGGAACAGGACCACGGACACAGCGAGCGGGGCAACGTGACCAAGAAGCCCCGCCTGGTGTTCACGGACGTGCAGCGGCGGACCCTCCACGCCATCTTCAAGGAGAACAAGCGTCCGTCCAAAGAGCTGCAGCTGACCATCGCACAGCAGCTGGGCCTGGAGTTGACCACCGTCAGCAACTTCTTCATGAATGCGCGGCGCCGCAGCTTGGACAAATGGGTCGACGACGGCTCCGGTCACCCGGGCGGGCCGAACGCCTGCACCAAAGCATGAACGACGGGAGCGCTTTGACCTTAACTCATGGACTTGACTCGGTGGAAAAGCTTTAAAACTTTAGAGAAACTTACAAACTTTTTTTTTTTTTTTTTTTTTTGCCCTTAAATCTGTACTATATTGATATTTATAGTATCCAAAGATGAGAAAAAACAAACCAAAGACTTCTTGTTCGACCTGCTTTGACATGTTTGTGTAACACACTGCAAAAAGGCCACAGTTTGACCCCGCCCCCTTGCCCCCTAGCCCCCTACTCTCATTGGTCTCTAGCTTTACTACACCCCCTCACTCCCCAGCATCAATCTATCACTCATCTTAAAGTGGAGCTTCTCAATCAAAAACAACCAAGAAGGCGGAGCTCCGGTGGGATTTGGCCAATCAACGTTCAAGAAAACTCAATCCCACAGGAGCGATTGTTGCTGGATTGTTGTTGTTTCTTGGATCCACGGACTGTTCCGGAAAGAAAAGAAAAAAAAGCCCCAAAAAGCGTAGTTTGAAAGCCAACCAAAGTCCGCAGTGTGATGTAGTGCTTTCCTTCCACGTGCTGAAACATCGTTTGAAACCGCAGCAGCAGTGCTTTGACCAAAGATGTAGTTGATAACCTCGACACTGCTGCTGGTTTTCTCAATCATTCATACATCACTCCATCTCCACACAAGCTGGAACCTATCCCAGCTCATATCGGGGCAACAGCGTGCAAGTCTACTCTGTGAACCGCTCCACTCCCAGTGGCTCCACAGTCTAAATCATCCATCCACTGACCACGTATCCAATTCATGGGCACTGGAGCCTACCCCAGCTGACTTATTGAGGGATTGCACAAAAGTCAGCTATATGAACCACTACGCTACCAAAAGCTCAACATTCTTAATCACCATCCATTTCTTCATTTGTAAATCTTTGTGAAGCACGACACAGCCAAAGGCACTTGTTTCTTTAATCATTCATTTCCTTCAGTTAGGCTTGTTTAACTGTCACTGTAGGTGCTGGAACCTACCCCAGCTGACTTAAATTACATGAATTTCTACACTATGAAAGTCGCTTTATTCAATAATCATCAATTTTCTTTGGAGTTAGACCTGATTAGGCTAACTGTAGGAGCTGGAGCCTACCACAGCTGACTTATAGGGCAGCTCTAAGTCAATTATGTGAACCACTGGGGATATAATCATCTATAATCATCCATTTTATTTAGTTAAATTAGTTTACAGTTACCGTAGGAGCTGGAGCCAACCCCAGCTGACTTCACTTTGGTGAACCACTCAGGATCAAAGTTGCTTTGTTCTGTAAACATCAATTTTCTTTGGAGTTAGGCCTGATTAGACTGACTGTAGGAGCTGGAGCCTACCCCAGCCGACTTCAATTGTGTGTACCACTACACCACCGAAGTTGCTTAATTCCATTATCCATATTCTTTGGAGTTAGGCCTAATTAGGCTGACTCTGGGAGTTGGAGCCTACCACAGCTGACTTATAGGGCTGCTATAATGAACCACTACCCTGCCAAAGTTGATTTAATCTCTAATTATCCATTTTCTTTAGTAAGACTTGTCAACGGTCACTGTATGAGCTGGAGCCTACCAGAGCTGACATCAATTTTGTGAGCCGCTTACACTACCAAGGTTGCTTTATTCTATAACCCTTCATTTTCTTTGGAGTTAGGCCTGATTAGACTGACTGTAGGAGCTAGAGCCTACCCCAGCTGACTTCAATTGCGTGTACCACTACACCACCCAAGTTGCTTTATTCCATTATCCATTTTCTTTGGAGTTAAGCCTAATTAGGCTGACTCTAGGAGTTGGAGCCTACCACAGCTGACTTATAGTGCTGCTATAATGAACCACTACCCTGCCAAAGTTGATTTATTCTCTAATTATTCATTTTCTTTAGATAGACTTGTCAACGGTCAATGTATGAGCTGGAGCCTACCAGAGCTGACATCAATTTTGTGAACCGCCAAAGTTGCTTTATTCTATTTCCAGCCATTTTCTTTGGAGTTAGGCCTGATTTGGGTGACTGTAGGAGCTGGAGCCTACCCCAGATGACGTATAGGGCAGCTGTAAGTCAATTATGTAAAAAATTACACGAGGCCTGATTAGACTGACTGTGGGAGCTGGAGCCTACACCAGCCGACTTCAATTGCGCGTACCACTACACCACCCAAGTTGCTTTATTCCATTACCCAATTTCTTTGGCGTTAGGCCTAATTAGGCTGACTCTAGGAGTTGGAGCCTACCACAGCTGACTTTTAGGGCTGCTATAATGAACCACTACCCTGCCAAAGTTGATTAAATCTGTAATTATCCGTTTTCTTTAGTTAGACTTGTCAACGGTCACTGTATGAGCTGGAGCCTACCAGAGCTGACATCAATTTTGTGAGCCGCTTACACTACCAAAGTTGCTTTATTCTATAACCCTTCATTTTCTTTGGAGTTAGGCCTGATTAGACTGACTGTAGGAGCTGGAGCCTACCCCAGCTGACTTCAATTGCATGTACCACTACACCACCCAAGTTGCTTTATTCCATTATCCATTTTCTTTGGAGTTAAGCCTAATTAGGCTGACTCTAGGAGTTGGAGCCTACCACAGCTGACTTATAATGAACAGGGCAGCTGTAAGTCAATTATGTAAAAAATTACACGAGGCCTGATTAGACTGACTGTGGGAGCTGGAGCCTACCCCAGCTGACTTCAATTGCGTGTACCACTACACCACCCAAGTTGCTTTATTCCATTATCCATTTTCTTTGGAGTTAAGCCTAATTAGGCTGACTCTAGGAGTTGGAGCCTACCACAGCTGACTTATAGTGCTGCTATAATGAACCACTACCCTGCCAAAGTTGATTTATTCTCTAATTATTCATTTTCTTTAGATAGACTTGTCAACGGTCAATGTATGAGCTGGAGCCTACCAGAGCTGACATCAATTTTGTGAACCGCCAAAGTTGCTTTATTCTATTTCCAGCCATTTTCTTTGGAGTTAGGCCTGATTTGGGTGACTGTAGGAGCTGGAGCCTACCCCAGATGACTTATAGGGCAGCTGTAAGTCAATTATGTAAAAAATGACACGAGGCCTGATTAGACTGACTGTGGGAGCTGGAGCCTACACCAGCCGACTTCAATTGCGTGTACCACTACACCACCCAAGTTGCTTTATTCCATTATCCAATTTCTTTGGCGTTAGGCCTAATTAGGCTGACTCTAGGAGTTGGAGCCTACCACAGCTGACTTTTAGGGCTGCTATAATGAACCACTACCCTGCCAAAGTTGATTAAATCTGTAATTATCCGTTTTCTTTAGTTAGACTTGTCAACGGTCACTGTAGTAGCTGGAGGCTACCCCAGCTGACATCAACACTGCCTAATTTGCTTTATTCTATAACCATCCATTTTGTTTGGAGTTAGGCCTGATTAGGGTGACTTTAGGAGCCTATCCCCAGATGACTTATAGGACAGCTGTAAGTCAATTATGTGAATGTGGCTTTGTAATCATTATAATCATTTTCTTTTGAGTTAGGATCAATTTAGGGGCTGGAGCCTACCACAGCTGACATTAATTACGCGAACCACTACACTACCAAAGTGGCATTATTCTATAGTAATCCATTTTCTTTATTTTGTTTAGAGTCACTGTAGAAGCAGCAGCCTACCCCAGCTGACTTCAATTATGTGAAGCACTACGCTACCAATGGAGCACTTATGTCGTTTTTTCCAATTTTTTTTCTTTGTTATTTATCCCGTACAGAGTTGTGGACCATCCCCGCTCACCTATTTAAGTTAAAAAATTAAAGTTAAAGTCCCAACAATAGTCACACACACACTAGGTGTGGTGAAATGTGTCCTGAGGGGAGCAGTGAGCAGCAGCGGTGGCCACACCCGGGAATCATTTTTGGTGATTTAACCCCCAATTCCAACCCTTGATGCTGAGTGCCAAGCAGGGAGGTAATGGGTCCCATTTGTATAGTCTTAGGTATACCTAAGGCTACCGATCTCAGGGCGGACACTCTAACCACAAGGCCCACTGAGCAGGCCATTTAGTTATTGCATGAAAGTCAGCTTTGTGAACCACTACACTACCGGTGGCTTTATTTACTAAATTGTGCATTGATTTTTTTTCGGGGTGGTGGTGATTTGATGAAAGTCAGCTATGCAAACCAAACCACTATCAGTGGCTCCTGCCTTTAGTGCAGAGCTGAAATATTGGACAGCACTCAAGTCAACTGTGTGAACCACTACACTACCAATGGCTCAACATTCTAAATCAATTTTCTTTATCATTTATTTTGTCTTACCACTGTTGACATTTAGAGGGATTGAACTAAGGTCAGCTATGTGGACCACTACCTTACCAATGGCACACATTCGCAATCAGTTTGGGGTCACCATTAAGCTGCTCATGCTGTATGTTAATGAACATTTTGCCTTACGGACGGACGCCTTCTAGAATCAGTTGTATCTTCCCAAGTGAGTGATGTGAATGTAACGGTGAGGGCCAATCAGAACACGTGGTGAGCGTTGTCACGGTGAGCCGCCGACGCCCTTTGCCTTTTTCTTTGATTCATTTTGTGTCATCAAACACGTCAAGTGGAAAAGGATCGATAGCGACGACCCGTTCATCCAAAGCCTGGAAAGCAAAGCTATGCATTTCAGCACAAGGAGGAAAGCACTACACGGAGCGGGGGGGGGGGTGGGGTTGGAGGGCGTAGCACGTTTGATAAATTAGCCGGGCCCCCCTTGTCATCGTTCTCCTCCTTGCCCTCCCCTTCCTCAAGGCTACGGTTAGCAGCTCTACATTCATCAGAAGAATCACCCAAAGAAAAAGAAAAACCAAACCAAACAACAACAAATGTGTCACCTGCTGATGTTTTCTAGTGTGAAACCAAAGATGCTACCTCACTCAAGTTCCATGTGTGATTTCTATCACTTTGACGATACCAAAGATAACCAAAGATCTTTTTATTCTTCTTCTTGTGTTTTTTTTTTTTTTTTTTTTTTTTTCTCAATGTCATCGCACGGCCTCTGTGAGCGAAGTTCAAAAAAACAATATTGTGTGTCTTTATCCCCCATGCACTCCTGCTCTTGCTTCAGTCTAATGGTCAAGTGGTGCAGTTTTAATATATGATGGTGCAACCATAGATACACACATGCAAAGGCCAGGGGGTGCTTTGTATCCAAATTGGGATCGTTTTGTTGTAAAAACTTTTTTTTTTAAAAAGGAACTGACAGTGTGTGTTTGCAGGGAAAAAGCTGTCCATATGCTAACTGTTAGCCTGATAGCATAGCGAGCAAAAATAGTCAACAGGTAGCAAATGTAAAAACAAGTTAACCCCTTTTATGACTGATCATTTTACTTTTGTTTGATATTTTCATCCGCAGCTCAAGTGTAAAAATAAGTGAACCTAAATGATATTCAAACATTCAGTCTTAATCTTCGATGAAAAGAATGTTGCGAAGGTGCGCATTTTTTATGGTCATTTTACTGTCACGAATGTGTAAAAATAAGGTCAGCTGTGTTGATTCTGAAATGTGAAAACAAGAAATATTTTCCTTTTTTTTTTTAAATATTCGTCACGCAAGTGTAACACTAAGTTATTGATAGTTTCACTTTTATCAGATATTTTCATCTGCAGCTCACTTGTTTGTTCATTCCTACTCGTCATGCAAGTGTAAAAATAAGTGAACCTAAATGATATTCAAACATTCAGTCTTAAACTTCGATGAAAAGAATATTGCGAAGGTGCGCATTTTTTATGGTCATTTTATTTTATGTGCTCTGTTAATTCTGAAATGTAAAAACGAGAAATATTTTCCTTTTTTTTTTTTTTACATCTTTGTCACGCAAGTGTAACACTAAGTTAACGGCTGACTGATAGTTTCACTTTTATTAGATATTTTCATCTGCAGCTCACTTTTTTGTTCATTCTTCCCAGCAGGCACAAGACATTAAAACAACGTTGAGAACTTGTTGAATTAAGTCCTGATGTTGAGCAACTTTTGACGTTTAATCAACGTTTGGTTCTGATGTTTATTTGACCATTGAATTTTGGTCATTTTCCAACCAATATTCTACAACACAAATACAAAGTTGAAACAACATGCTCTTTGACAACGTTTATTCAATGTCAAAGTTGATTTCCCTTTTGAAATGTGGTCATTTCCCAACCAACGACGTTGATCCAACGTTGTCTCAATTTACAATTACAACTATTTTGCAACGTTGTTTCAAAGTCAGTTTTAAAGGACATGTATGTACAATCAACGTTGAATCAATGTCTTGTGCCCACTGGGTTACTTGTCATGCAAGTGTAAAATTAGTGAACCGAAATGCAAAAAGATATGAAACAATCGGTGTTAAACATCAATAAAAAACAAAAACAATACTGCAGATATGAATCATGTTGCAGATGCACATTTTTGTATGGAACTTTGAACATTGTCCACTGTCACGCAAGTGTAAAAATAAGTTAGTACTAAGATGTAAACAGTGACAAATATTTTTCTTTCTGCCTTGTCATGTAAGCGTGAAAATAAGTTAAAAATATATATATATATTTAAAAAATTGGCCTAAACTTCAATAAAAAAAATGTTTTATAGCATACCTTGAAAATGATTCATGTTGCAGATGCGCAATTTTTGCGGAACTTTGTCCACTGTCATGCAAGTGTAAAAATAAGTTAATACTAAGATGTAAACAATGGCAAATATTTTTCTTTCTGCCTTGTCATGTAAGCGTGAAAATAAGTTAAAAATATATATATATATTTAAAAAATTGGCCTAAACTTCAATAAAAAAAATGTTTTATAGCATACCTTGAAAATGATTCATGTTGCAGATGCGCAATTTTTGCGGAACTTTGTCCACTGTCATGCAAGTGTAAAAATAAGTTAATACTAAGATGTAAACAATGGCAAATATTTTTCTTTCTGCCTTGTCATGTAATGTCATGTAAGCATAAAAATAAGTTTAAAATATATATATTTTAAAAATTGGCCTAAAATTCAGACAACAACATTTTTTAAAGCATACCTTGAAAATGATTCCAATGCAGATGCACATTTTTTGCAGAACTTTGTCCACTGTCATGCAAATGTGAAAATAAGTTTAGCCCAGTTCATGCTAAAAAAAAAAAGTTTTCGTTTTTTCACATTCTAGTGTAAAAGTGAATTGCAAAACACTAAAACAATGACTAAAACAAGCTAATATTTGAGTCACTTTATGTAACGTCCTGTTTGTTGTTCCTCACTGTTTCTACCCAAAAAAAAAACTAAACAAAATTTGAAACAAAAACTAAACATTTTTTTGCAAGATTTTACCTTTTTTTTGTGGAATATTTTTCCATAAAATGTGACTTAACTCAGCTTTTGCTTCAATCCTAACAGAGTTTGCCCAACTCGGTTTCAAAGTTGGTAGCAATCATGGCGCCCTGTGGTCACGTGAGGGGCTTTCGACCCATCAGAGACAGTATGGCCACAGGATCGCCTAAATGATTGGTGAAAACTCCCGGGCGCCATGTTTGCTACCAATTTTGAAACCGAGTTGGCTCTACTGCATCCTGATAACCCATAGCGCTCCCCTCCTGGCCGCCTTGTGTGTACTTCATGGTCTGCGCCACCATCAGTCCCTCCCCCTTTCGCTCTCCGGGCAGCCATGTTCCTGCCAGTAGTCGCTAGTTGAAATCCCATCCTTCTGTCCAGCAAACTCCCCAGGACGAGTGCCTTGCTTGAACCAAAGTGTTGAACCGCTCTTGACCTCTGACCTTTTTCGCTCTCTCTTGTGAATACCTCAAGCCTGTCGAAGGGCCGCAACCGAAGATGTTTTTTTTAAGTTGAAATCACACTGTGGTGCTTTCGCCAGCTCAAACATGCAATGACAAACATACCAAAGCGACTTGTGTTGATGAAACCAAAGGTCTTTCCCCCCCCCCCCCCCCCCCAATCCTCCTTCCCTCACCGTGGCCGTGCGTGACTTTTCCAATTGTCTCTGAATACCTCATAGTAACTTTGAGTTCTGCATCTTTGTGCGACTTAAGCAGAACTTGTGTGTGCTAACTGTTCAATATATGATTTTTTTGTGTGTGGAAGGGGGGCAAAGGCGTGTTGTTTCAGGGTTGATGAGTATCAGAACGAGGGAGAAGCATATTTTATGATAATGCTAGATTGCTTTTTACAGGGTAAAACCAACTGCTGTGATATTGTGTTCACAACCCCCCAGCCTATTTTTTTTTTACTACTTCTGTGTTGTGTTTTAATTTAAATGCTTTTTTTTTTTTTTTTTTTTTTTGCCATATAGTTGAACCACTATTTTAATTTAATTTATGCATTTGTAGAAACTCTAGATTTGTACATAGTAGAATTTTTTGGAGGAAAAAAACCAAAGGGAAAAAAAAAAGAGTTTTATGTTACAGCCTTGTAGTTTGTTATTATTCAGCTGTGTGTTTTAAACACTGCCAGAACACCAACCCCCTCCTCCCAAAAACAGGAGCTACTTTGTTGAAATATTTGTATGTGTATGTGTTTTTTAATTGTTTTTGACTTTCTAAAAAAAAAAAAAAAAAAAAAAAAAAAAAGGGTATTATTAATGCACATCCAAAGATTTTTAAACCAAAAAAAGTGTGGGGGGGGGGGATATGTATAATGTTGAAAAGCACTGGCTTTTGTGAATTAGTTTTTATTTATTTATTCATCATTGGCACGGGTATAGAATGTAGAAGGCGTAGTAGGACTTTCAATCTCCTGTCCACTGTACAATCTGCGGTAACGAGGGCTGCAAGCCCCTGCTCACTTTGCTGCCTTCATGCACACAGAGTGGGAGCCACAGGAGTGGAGGCCGGGCAGCCGGTCTGCCAGGGGGCGCTGTGCCACGGAACTAGCTCTTCTTTTTTTTTTTTGTTGGACACTTTTGCTTTATTTTTTCTTTTAAAATCGCCGTGGCACTGCCGCCTCACCCCATCTAGTATCTGATCCTTAGGTACTTGTGTCATGACTACCAGCAAAGTCTAATAAAACTGCAACACATTTTCATTCCTATGGAAATATCTGCTGATGTCGTCATAATTGTTCTGCTTCACCTTTTTTTCATGCAAAGTGGTGACTGGAAACTTTCCATGGGTAGTATCTTCCATCATATGCACAAGGCACTCATTGATTCTTAAACGGCGATATCAGGAAAGCAGGCTGCACCGTTTTTGATGACTTTATGAAATATATATGAAATAATTGGACTAACGCGTTAACCAAAGAGTCGGCAAAACTGACTTGTAATGTTCTTTATTGTTTCATGATTAAATATATGCATGAGTACAAGCATATATTTAAAGCTAAATCAGGTGAACAGTGGTACTTGCAAAGCAAAATATTATTTTTCTTTTTAAGCCCCTATCAAAACAGTAGCAAAATAAGTGGTAATTAGTAAAAAATAAAAAATAAATTTAATGATAATTCTAAAACATTTTTACTTTTTTTGGGGGGGGGGGTTACATTTTTTTTGGTAATTTTTTTTTTTTTAATATTTAGTTTCTGTTTTTGGCTGCTACTAAAAGTAGTTAAAACAGTGATACTTACACTGTGAAATATTGTGGTGGGAAGTAAAGTTTTAGAACCATTTCCCTAAATGTTCTCTACTTTTAGCAAACGTTAACATTTAATTTTTGTTTTTCGGCTTTAACAAAAAGTAGCAAAAACAGTAGTACTTACAAAATGAAATATTTTGGAGTGTTGCACTAAACGTTTAGGAACTACTACCCTACAACATTATTTAACAAAAGGTAAAGTTTTTAAATTCTTGTAACTTTTACACATATTTTAACATTTTGTTTTTTATTTTAGTTAATTGTTTTTATCTTTCTTTTTTTGTTTTTGTTTTTAGGCCGTTACCAAAAGCAGTAAAACTTACTAAGCAAACTATTTTGGAGGGATGTAATTGGTTTACAAAAGGTTCAGAACCACTATCCTAAAACTAAAAAGGTTTTTTTCCCCAAATTTTATAAGTGTTTTCAATATTTAGATTTTGTTTTTGGCTCTCAAAAAAGTAACAAAAGTAGCAGTACTTAGAAAGCTAAATATTTTTGGAGGGCTGTCCTTGGTGTAAAAGAGTTTTAGAACAACTATTCTTACAACTTTTTAGGTAAGTGGGGTTTTTTTTCCATAATTTTATAATTTTCTTAAACATTTTAACTTTTGAATATTTTTGAAAACAAATAGTGATCATAAAAATGTATTAATATGTAATATAAAATGTATACTTTTTCCCCCTTTTGAATATGTTTCTAAATTCCCCAGTTAAACTTCCCATGGAAAGTTTCCTGAAATTAAACTGTAGTCATCACCAAAATATCCTCTTCACATTTAATGTTTCCTGTACACTCCAAAGAAAGTAACTGTTGACAGGAATTATTCATTTATTGTCACACAATTGCATTGTAGTACAACATTGTGTTTTGTGATTGACTAAGATAACACAACTGTGTGACAAGAAAACAATACTTTGTTGTCATTACATTTGGATATTTGTTTATTGATTACATGCAGCAGGTTGATATGAGTACAGACAACTTTTCATTGATTTGGTTATGCAGTAAAAATGTTTCAAACTCATGTTTTTTTAAGTCTAGGTTGCATTTTATGATATAAAAGTATTTGTGAAGGAATGACTGATAGCAAGTGCACCTATTATTCCCCCCCGCCATGATATCATGTTGCCCATATAAGGAGTTCCCGTGTACAGCATGTGATGGGTATAGCTTGGTTCCAAGTGTCACAACAAATACTCCGGCGCCTCAGACAATCATCGGGCCCTCTAAACGCTGGGGAACGTAGTTTCTCACTCACAGAGGAGTGTCCTCCGGCAATTCACACGCAAAGATGCTTGAAGGGTTTTGTAATAAACAAGCGTTTTTCTTATCATCCATACTGAGGATTTAGGCTTGCACTTGCTGAATGAAATCTCTTTGTTTTATTTGCTTTTGCTTTTGCTTTTGTTTTCTCCCACAATATTTTTGTTTCCAGTTTCTACAGTGTGTGAATAAGTGTGTGTGAATGTGTGTGTGTGTGAGTGTGCGTGTTACCCTCCCAATGTATGGTTCCCGCCATGATTTTTTTGGTCATGACTGTTCCCCAAAGTTTTGCTATACTGCTTTCTCAGTGCCGTGCAATATCATCTGTTGTGATTGCTAAGCAAGAAAAAAAAAGACAAGACATTTGAGAGGCAAGTGATGATGTCATCCAGCTTTTTTCAGTGTTCAAATGTTTTTTCTGTAGTCACAAAAAGTAGAGAATAAACTGTTGGAATTTCCAGCTTCTAAATCATGTCTCCTGTCATTATTTTTATTATTAAATGTATATTATTGTCATTATTATTACTATTTTTGTTTAGTCTGTTAGATATTGTTGTGTGGTATAAAGTCTAAAAACTATATTTTGCTGAGGTTGAAATGACGGTGGTACCACCTTAGAAAAAACTTGGCTCTCCATGTATCACCTTTAAGACCAACATTAAAACACAGTAGCTTAGTAGGCCTAAGTATTCATTAAAACAAGGCAGTGGTTCTATATTCAACAAGTATATTTAATATTTTTTGGCCAGGCCAATGTGACATTACACACAGTTTGAACAGTAACACTGTGTTTGAATATAGGAAAATAAAACACTGTACTTTAATCAAGTGATTCTTTGGCGTGCCACTAGATGGAGCCTGTGTACCACTAGTGGTACGTGTACCACAGTTTGAGAAATAAATGGACAAGACTATATATGCTTCACTATATGGCAAGTAGAACCATGTGACCTCTCCCACCCAATCAGAACAAAAAGTGATTTACACAATGAAAAAAGTTACAATTTCATGAAAGAAAAAGTAAATACTCGATTATTGTAAATATACTAATAAAAATGTTTAGAATAGAAAAATGTATAGATTTTTTACTACACTGTATATTATTTTTTTTAAAACATTACAAAATAAAAAAAATTAAGAATGTTTTAGGGCAGTGTTTCCTCCCATTGTTGGGCTGCAAGCGCCCCCTAGGGGGCTGCCAAAAATATATTTTTCTCAGTTGTGGTGCTTGCGTATGGGCTGCAGCAGTACTTAGTTGTAATACACTTTTCCACCACCCGTGTCAGTAATGACAACACCCAACAAACAGAAGAAGTCTGGAGCTGAAGTCATAGAGTCCGTTTAAACCGCAGGCCAAAATGGCCCAAATCGGATTTTCCCGAAATCTGATTTTTTCCAGCTGACTGTTTACAGTGTAAGTAAAATATGATCTTTATCAGACTCCAGTGTAAAGGCGCACAGGCTCCAATGTGGCCCCAATGTGGCCTCGACGTCACTTGCATGCAGTTTGATAAAGTGAAAACAAAGGAAGTTGACCGGATTCCGTTAATGAACAAGGAAGTCGCTGTTACTTCTACTACAAAATTAAATAAAAGTTGCCACACCTTAAAAAATTGTTTTTTTACGTAAAAATAAATTTAAATAATATAATGTATGAATGGATATATATATATATATAGTGTAATATATTTGGGAGAGTTCTACCTTTTTATGGCTGTTAAGTAGAGGCAACACGGACATCAGCGTGGATCTACGTTAGATTTATTTTTCAACTCACTTACGTAAACAACTCACGCAATGTACGTAACATGTAAGCAAATACGCCACAGCGTTCATTCTGGTCCTTCAACAATCGCTATTTCTTCTGAATCAAAATACATATTTATATATTACATATAGCCTATTATTTGCGCAATATTGACTAGTGATGCACCGAAAATTTGGCCGTTGAAAAAAGACTTTTGTCTCTTGTGATGAAGTATCCACTCCTGCTGGCGGGCTGCTTCTTTCACTGCGCACACGAATGACGTAGCTCGCCCAAAGCTGACGAAAAAGTCCCATACAGGTCGCATTCAGGTCACATTGCCGTTTTGACTGAAGTCACATTTGAAAAGATCAGATTCCAATCGGATTTGGACTCCCTCCTGATGTAGCCTGAATCTGAAAAGATCAGATTTGAAGCACTTTGAAGTGTTTAGACTGGCAAACAAATCCAATCGGTATCACTTTAGGGCAGGGGTCGGCAACCCAAAATGTTGAAAGAGCGATATTGGACCAAAAATACAAAAAAAAAAATCTGTCTGAAGCCGCAAAAAATGTAAAGCCTTATATAAGTGTCATAATGAAGACAAGACCTGATGTAAGTGTATATATTTGCTATATTAGCCTACTATCAAAATGACTTGTGTCGCAGGCTGACACATATCTTCGTTGACAGAAATGTTGAAATGTAATAATTAATTCTACACATTTTTACAACTTTGAAAAACATTACTAAAATGGAGGCTTTTCAGAGGGTGAGATAACTCCTGGAAATGACTGGCTTAGAATGACCAAAGGTAAAGATGTGTGTGTCCAAGTTGAAGGAAACAGAAACTGAAAATATAATGAGCTGAAATATACCTAAAATACGAAGCATAATGATGCATTATGTCCATACAGCTAGCATAAATAGCATGTTAGCATCGATTAGCTTGCAGTCATACCACTGACCAAATATGTCTGATTAGTATTCCAACAAATCAATAAAATCAACAAAGTTCACCTTTGTGCATTCACGCACAGCATAAAAAGTTTGATGGACAAAATGAGACAAAGAAGGAGTGGCATTAAACACATCTTTCTGTGGCAGCGTCTGAGAAAGTTGTACATGTAACCAAACTATGGTGCGTTTAAGGACTTCCGAAATTAGTAGGACAAAATGGCGCGTGCCAATAACTCTCATCAGTGAAGCATGTTTAATGTAAACAGTGGGATTTATAACAATTAGGAAGCTTTGTGTCATGTTTGTCCTCCTACAGAAACAATATTAAAAAAATATTTTTTTTTTTCCTCATCTTTTTCCATTTTCATACATTTTTGAAAAAGCTCCAGGGAGCCACTAGGGCGGCGCTTGTGGCTCGAGAGCCGCGCGTTGCAGACCCCCGCTTTAAGGGCTTAGCAACTAATTGCCCATAACTCAATGAGCATCGTTCTCATGGTTATAAAACGTTGAAGATGTCTGTATCACATATAAGACAGTATTCCAAATAATTATAACTACGAGCCAAAGGTGGGCCACAAATGTCATTTACAGCCATGTGAAACAATGAAGTAATATGAGTCATAGGGACAATGCTTGTTTATACAAGGTTGTGGTGACATCTTGTGGTGAGGAAAAAAATAATAATAATACATTATCAAACTGTGGCACGTGGGCTCCACCTAGTGGTACACATACATTTTAATAGAAATGTAATTACATTAGAGACATGCACATATGAAATACAAATATACATTTTATTAATCAAATATTAGATTTAAAAAAATTAAAATCAAATAATTCACCTCAAATGCTGCTCAAATGGCTGCTGTTGGCAGGAGCTCTGTGCTCTTGTGTCATCCTTTTGTGTTCCTGGTGTTTTTCTCTTGTTATCATGTGTTTTTTTGCCTTTTGGTTCAGGACCCTTTAGGACCGTGTGACAAGGGGTGGTACTTTCGTGACTTCTGCGGTGCTTTTTTTGTGAACTTCTGGATCTGCCTCCAGGGAGGCTTTTGGCCATGGAGACCAGCTGCTGGGTCTCTGCCACACCAGAGTCCGTTTGGAGAGACTGGAGGAGATGCGGATGAAGAGACAGGGCTGCGGAGCTGGCGCTGAGCGCCGGGACGGACAAGCTTCACGGTGTCTTGGCTGAATGAGCAGGTATCGGACACCTCGGTCTCCTTAGACGCATCCTCGCTCATCCATGTGGACTGGACACTGGCCGAGAGTTAGTGGGCGGTCGAGGGTGGAGTCTGCTCTCTTGGTTGCTTTGTTGGGTCTGCTCCTGTCTCTGGCCATGCCCCTCCTCACCAGCAGACGATGGCGTGGAACACCGCAGAGGCCAGCACAGTGTATATGGGTGTTGAAATGATGTTTTTGTTTGGTTTCTTGTCTATGCATGGTGCAATCATGTGTGCGCAATATACAGTATATTATTGGTAAAAAAAAATTTGTTTGTTTGTTTGTTTTACTTTAGTGGCTGAGTGTAGAAGTGGCTGGTTGCATCAGCTCTGCTCTTTTAATGTCTTTAATATCCTTTGTGTTCTTTGATGTTTCCCTCTTGCACACGTTTATGTGTGCTATGGCTATGAGGGTTTTTTCCCCTTGGCCTCAGTCTGGACCCCCTCTCCAGGGGCCAAGACATAGACTGTTTCTCACCTTTTTTGTAAGGGGCCCTGGAAGTTGGCAGACCTGTCAGCGATCCTGTTCTGTCTCCCTGTAATGTTTGTCTGCTCTTGAAAGGGAAAGTGATGAAAATCTTAATTTCCCCTCGGGGATTATTAAAATATTTCTGATTCTGATTTCGAAATGCCACGAGCCAATTAATGATGTAAAAAATAGACGATTGTACTGTACTTGCAAAGCTTAACAGTTTTGAGGTGGTAGGTGGAGTAAAAAGCTGGAGAACTGAATGCATTGGAAGCAATAATCTTTTTGGGAATGTGTGTGCGTTTGTGTGTGAATGTGTATCTGTTTGCATTTTGGGGACCCAGAGTCAGGTTCCCATATCATGGAATATCAGTGCTATTTTAAAGGTCTTTCTTCTTGTGAACTGGGGGAAAGGGGGACATTGCATTATTCATATTACTCCACTAGATGGCGCTATGGTGTATATTATGCACAATATCACATCACCTCAAGCTGGATTTTGCCACAGAGATCATAAATAAACATGAGATCATCAACACAAAATTCCTATACAGATTGTGGACCTCCACCAAGGCCTAACCAGCCTTTATTTGGAGTGTGGCTTATTTGTCGCAAACATGACCTTGCACAACTCAACACGTCAGAAAAGGAGTAGAAAGAACAAGAGCTTATTTAAACCTCCACTTTCTCCGTGTCTCATAAATCACTCATGGTTTGTGTTCAAAGGCACGTTGTGCTAATGAAACACTAAAACATTCATACTAATTACTATCAATACAACATTAGTTAGTTTGAATGTAATTCTGCTTACACACGTAGCTGTAACGACATGCCTGCCTTGTTGGAGTTATTAGTTATTGGCACTCTCTTGTTAAAATAGAAAGTAGATGTGAAAGCCACAATTAAGCACCTGTGTGTACAGCGTTACTGCAAACAACAAAAAATCTCAAATGTTTGAATTTCTTAGTTCCACAACCTGCAAAGTTACCGTAAGTTTAAAAAAAAGTAATACGTAAAGTAACCATCATGGTTTATATACATTATCATTGTCTCTAAACAACATATTAAATAGTATAGTTGTACGGTATACAGGTACTAATAAAGTACCGCGGTACTAAGGAATTAAAAACGGTACTATACTGCCCCTTTAAAATACCGGTACTTTTTTTTTTTTACGGACATTACGTCACGTCCACATCGACTGTAACGATACCAGGTACATGAGCCGTATCTAGTCGATACTAAAATGATTACATCAATATTTTTTATTATCACAAATTTATTTTGTCATTTTTTTTACAAAGTCTGTAAATAAGTCACTGGACACTGGAAAACTTTACTTATGCCCAATGTATGATTCGGTAACTACTTGGTATTGGATTGATACCAAAATGTATCACCTAAAACGAATGTAAAGTATCAAACAACAAAGGAATGAGTTCTTATTACATTTTAACAGAAGTGTAGACAGAACAAGTTAAAACAGAAAATAAGCAGATATTAACAGTAAATGAACAAGTAGATTAATAATCTGTTTGTCCCTAATAATTTTGACAAAATAATAGAATGGAAAATGACACATTATGTTACTGCATACGTCAGCAGCAAAATTAGGAGCCTTTGTTTGCTTACCTAATACTGAAAAAGAAATTGTCTAGTTTGTTCACCATCGAATTTAATGGCAAAATTATTATTTGATTGCAACACGAAGCATACGTTTAATGCAGTGGTTCTTAACCTGGGTTCGATCGAACCCTAGAGGTTCGGTGAGTCGGCCTCAGGGGTTCGGCGGAGCTCAAAACACACCCGACTCATCGTGTAAATAAAAACCTCTCCCTATCAGCGTATTATGGATACTGATTTGCAGGTGTGTAATTTGTTGTGAGTTTATGCACTGTGTTGGTTTTGTTGTTTGAACAAGGTGATGTTCATGCACGATTCATTTTGTGCACCAGTAAAAAAACATGGTAACACTTTAGTATGGGGAACATATTCACCATTAATTAGTTGCTTTTTAACATGCAAATTAGTAATGTATTGGCTCTTAACTAGTCATTATTAAGTACTTATTAATGTCTTATTCTGCATGGCCTTATTATAACCCTAACCCTCTAACCCTGGCCCTAACCCTAACCCTAACCAAATAACTTTAAATTAAGCCTTTTTTACTTAGAATATGTTCTCCATACTAAAGTGTTACCAAAAACATATAACTTTGTCTTGAATTTGAAAAAAACAACATTTTATTTTTCACTAAAGAAGGGTTCGGTGAATGCGCATATGAAACTGGTGGGGTTCGGTACCTTCAACAAGGTTAAGAACCACTGGTTTAATGTATTTTAAGATTTTCTGTTAAACTAAAGCCAATATTTATTTTAATTTTTTTGTGGTGCCCTTTATCTTGAAAAGTATTGAAAAGTATCGAAATGCACTTTGGTTCCGGTAAGCTTACCAAAATATTGGTATCGGGACAACCCTATTAGATAGACATTTTTTGGGTAAATCAGTGCTAGGAGGTTGTTTTGTTACACTTTGTTCCTTTGCTACTGCGTTGAACTTTGACCATGTGACCCTGTGTATTCTGTCTTCTTTGTCTGTGGCATCAAGTAACGCAATTAGTTCAGAATTCCAAAGGAAAACGTCTCATTTTAGGCAATAGGCACCACAGGAAATCATCTGTAAACTCTAGTTTTAGTGACTTGTAATGATAGTCAGTGTAGCAAACAACAATAACACGAATTGTTGTTCTCACTTGAGTTTTTCCCTGTGTGCCTTTTTCCAAAGGATTTAGCCAACAGAGAGGAGATTAAAATAAAGAGATCCCACTCTTCTGTTTTGTTATAGTTCAAGCAGATTTTCCACCACAACTTCCTGGAAAGAATTAAAAGCAGAGGTTCTGTTTTTCAGCTTTCAACAAAATTAACTTTTTTTCTGGGAAACATGCCACTAGATTTGTATTCCGAGTCATTTGTGTACACATTAAGTTATGCTTTGTGGAAGTTAAATTAGGACAGGATAGGATACTTTTTGTATGCCACAATAGGGAAATAATGTGGCTGAAGTGCAGATTCAAAGAGTCCACCAAAAATAAGGTAGAATACGTGAAAACGAGAGGGAAACATGAAAGAACACAAAGGACATAAAATACAATAAAAGAGAACACAGCTGATGAAACCATCTGCCACCTCAGCGACCTCATTTCTACATACAGCTACAAAAGTAAAAACAACAGAAAACAAAAACATTAGCAATAAATGAGACATATTTCGCACATACTGTTGCGCCATGCATAGACTGTCAGGCTTGTCCCTGACAGTTTGGTTATGTTTTACTTTTTCCTCTGTGTTTGTTTTATTTCCTGTCAGAGCTCTTATTTTAGTTCAGTTTCCTGCTTGTCTCCCTGAGCGCTGCTTCCCCTCAGCTGCGGCTGATTGGCAACTGGCCACACCTGGTGTCAATCAGCCGGTTGCTATTTAGACCTGCCTTGCCCTCCAGTCAGTGTTGGAGTATTGTCGTTGTAGCTGTAAGCTACTATCTGTAAGCTGTATGCTGAATCCGGATAGCTGTTAATGTTTTCCTGTATGCTGTGAGCTGTCTTCTAGTTCCTCGTTTCCTGTTTGCTGGTTCCTGTTCCCTGTTTCCAGTTTGCCTGTTCCTGGTTCCTGGTTTGTGTTTTTTCTTGATTTTTGGACATTAAATCATGTTTTCCTGCACCAAGCCTGCCGTCTCTGCATCTTGGGGTTCGTCACCTATACTTCGTGATAGAGACGACGGAACAAAAACACAATTTCAACACCCACAAACACCGCGGTGGCTTCTACGGTGCTCCAAGCTATCGTCTGCTAGGGTGGGGGCAGCACAGCCAGAGACAGGAACAAACCCAACAAAGCAACCAAAAGAGCCTACTCCATCCTAGGCTGCCCACTAGTGCTCATGGGCCAATGTCCGCGCCAAGGCTCTGTGAAGCTCATCGATTCTGACACTCAACGCTAACCCTTTCTCTTCCTCCGCATCTCCTCCGGTCTCTCTATTTAAGCTCCGATGTGGCAGAGAACCAGCAGCTAGTCTAGGGTGCAAATATGGCCATGGCCTAATGGCTTCCCCAAGGCAGATCCAAAAGTTCACAAAAAAGCACCAAAAGGCAACGCAGAAGTCACGAAAGTACCAACCCTTGTTGTTCAGTCTCAAAGGGGCCTGATCCAAAAGGCAACAAACACATGAAAGCACCAGGGAAACACCAAGAACAAAAAATGAGGAAACACAATAGAACAGGGGCCGTATTTATCAAGCGTCTTAGAGTGCCATTTTACACTTAAGTCCTGAGAATTTGCGAAATTTAGTCTTACTCTCA
Organism: Entelurus aequoreus; assembly: GCF_033978785.1. Taxonomy (NCBI): domain Eukaryota; kingdom Metazoa; phylum Chordata; class Actinopteri; order Syngnathiformes; family Syngnathidae; genus Entelurus; species Entelurus aequoreus. The sequence continues at coordinate 28,522,094 of NC_084732.1, forward strand.
AACTTAAGAATAAAAGCTATTTATCAACTTTCTTAAGTCTAAGAATCACTCCTACTCTCCACGATATTTAAGAGACCTTCAGAAGTGTCCTAAGTGGTTAGGAGTTGCCAGCGGGGGATGGCACTGAGGCGAGAGAGACGTGCGCGAACGTTCAGGGAGCGGAAGGATGTCCTGGCTTTGTTTGATGACGAGCAACTGTTTAAACGGTATCGTTTAGACAGAGCGGGTATTATTTTTGTCACAGATTTAATAAGGGGCGTCATCTCATCAGCAACATCCCACAGCAGAGCTTTCACAGCAGAACTAAAGGTCATCACAATTTTTTTTTGATTGATTGAGACTTTTATTAGTAGGTTGCACAGTGAAGTACATATTCCGTACAATTGACCACTAAATGGTAACACCCGAAAAAGTTTTTCAACTTGTTTAAGTCGGGGTCCACTTAAATTGATTCATGATACAGATATATACTATCATATATACTATCACCATAATACAGTCATCACATAAGATAATCACATTGAATTATTTACTATATTTACAATCAGGGGTGTGGAGGGGGGGGGGATATGGACATCAAGTAGTGGACATAGAGGGAGAGAGAGAGAGAGAGAGAGAGAGAGAGAGAGAGAGAGAGAGAGAGAGAGAGAGAGAGAGAGAGAGAGATCAGAAGGCATAAGAAAAAGAAAAAGTATCTGCATTTGATTGTTTACATTTGATTATTAGCAATCCGGGGAGGGTGTTAGTTTAGGGTTGTAGCTGCCTGGAGTTGAACTTTTATTGCGGTTTTGAAGGAGGATAGAGATGCCCTTTCTTTTATACCTGTTGGGAGCGCATTCCACATTGATGTGGCATAGAAAGAGAAATGCTTCGATATCTCGCCACTGGGAAAATGCAACAGTGTAACGCTGATGATTTGGGGCCATCACAACCATCAGTAAGCAGAATTGTTATGGAAACAATAATGGCCATTACTGCTCCTTACCTCGTCATGCGTTTCATTGACTTTCCAACAACACCCCGGATAATTCAGCAGAAGCAAACTGCATTCATGCAGGTAGCTGGCTTCCCTGGAGTGGTCGGGGCAATCGATGGTACACATGTAAGGATCATCGCTCCAAGTGTGGACGAGAGTGTGTTTGTTAATAGGAAGAGGTACCACAGCATCAACACGCAAGTAGTGTTCGATGCAGACTATAAAATCTTGGATGTGGTACCCAAGTGGTCTGGGTCCACCCATGACGCACGGATACTAAATGAAAGTGGTCTGAAGCAGCTTTTTGAGAGGCACATTGTGCCACCTGGATGTCACCTAATTGGGGATAAAGGATATCCTTTACGCCGCTGGCTTCTTACCCCTTTTCAGATGCCACAGACACAAGCACAAATTAACTATAATAGGTAAACCAAACAAAATGCCTAATTGTTTTAAATGAAAAACATATACATCATATATGGTTTAATAGGAGGGTTCATTCTTATCACAGGGCACACAAAAGCACACAAAGTGTGGTGGAGAGGGGGATTGGCCAGTGGAAACGCAGATTTCATGTGCTGCATTCAGAAATACGGCACACCCCAGACAGAGTGTGCCGTATCATTATGGCATGTGCAATACTGCACAACATTTGTAAGGAGCGCAATGTCCCACTCCCACCAGCAGACGATGATGACGATGAAGGAGGAGATGGAGACGCGAGCGTCTCTGGCAACATCCATCCATGTGATGGGGCAGCCTTCAGACAATACTTCGCCAACCTCCACTTTGGGTAAGAACAATAAATCATCGATACAGTGGCTTTTATCAATTCATTTTATTAGTCACTCGGTATCTTTTCTTTTTTTTAAAGCCAAGCTGTAGTACTCCTCTTGGAGCTGCAGCACTTTAATTTGCAGCTTAATTTTTTGTCTCCGCAGTCCCTGCAGATCATCCGTCTCCTCTGCTGAGTCGCAATCACTCACCTCGGCCTGAAAAACAAAAGAGACGGCATGCTCAAGATGTGATAAACTTAAGTTGATTTCTTCTTTTTCACCCACCACTTGATTGTTGCCTGTTGCCTCACACAAAGTGCTTGGGCCTGGCTGCATTTAATACCTGCATTGTCCTTTCCATCCTTACACTTTCCATCATTGTAACTGAGCTACTGTGTGGAACAATTTCCCTTTTGGATCATTAAAGTTTGTCTAAGTCTAAGTCTAAGTCTATATTCATTTTTCATGCACTTATTTGACATACATGTATTTATCCGCCACACATTTTTTTCTGTCTTGCCACTGGTGAGGGCGGTCGCATCTCTCTCCGCTCCCTCCTTCCCTGCTTGCTCTCTTTGTTTTTTGTCTTGTCTGAACTATTTTGAAGCCTCTTTTCTTGAGCTGTCCTCAAATCTAAACATCAAAATGAATTTGATCAACTGGACTCTCGACGCAATTGACACAGTCTTTTCGACAAGGAAAAGAGGCTCGGGGGAGCCTGGCTGCCCTGATGGAACCATTGCTGCGGGGTACGTGAGAGATTCCTGGAATACTTGGAGAATCATGTGCCTCTCAGTCCTTTCCATCGAGGACGTGGAAGACATCTACCTATTTGGAGCTGTGATCGCAGGGCATTTGCTGATTGGGCTGGGCATTGCTCTGGTGTATCGTCAAATTCGGAAGACGATGGCAGCCACTCAAGGGGCCAACAGGCTGTTCAACGCAATGGAAGGATTGGGTCGTGCTGTGGGATCACAGACTGGAGCGATTGCTGATTTGAATCGCAAGGTAGATTCCATCTTGATGATGTTACAGAAAGAATAAATTGGAATTGTCAGAGCCAGCATATAGAGCAGGAATGTCATTGTTTTGACTGCTCGAAGAAAAAACAACATCTTAATCTACGATTTGACTCCCTCGAATGGCCTTGAGGAACAGGCTGTTTGAAAACACTCCCCCGAGGACTCCTCAAAGATGGACGCTTTTGACCTTTCCCTTTTCTTCAAAAGCACCTGGGTCGGACTCTTGAACTCTTGGGGCCGGCCTCGGCCCATAAAGACAATCCAACATCTCACCCAAGTTAATTGGGCATACATGCACGCACATACCCCTCCCCAAATCAACGCCTTCACCACTGCTTTATTCCTCCGGGGTTGTGGGGGCTGAGCAGCGCTCAACAGCAGCTGCTGGCCTCCAAGGTCCTGTTGGATGACTTTGTTGCGAGTTGTTGTGATTAAATGTACCTTGTTTATGTGTGCCATGCTATGTGAGGTTTTTTTCCTCGGACTCAGTCTGGACCATTCCTGAGGGTCCAGCCTCAGACTGATATTTTTTTTTACTTCCCCCCTCCCCCCAATGTCACCTTTTTCCCACCTTTTTGAGGAGCGCCTAAGTGAGGCTGATCCGTTGGCGGTCCCGTCTTGTCTCCCTGTAACGTATGTCTGCTCTTAGCGGGATTGTGCCGAAAATGTAATTTCAGTTCTTATGTGTCTTGTACATGTAAGAATGGACAATAAAGCTGATTGATTGATTGATTGATTGACATGGAAGGCCGGTCCCGGAAAATAATGCCTACATTAAACCGGTCACTGGTGCAAAAAAGGTTGGGGACCCCTGCTCTACACTACAGATATGAGAGCCCTATATTTACAAGATTGAAATAATATTTATATTGAGTTAGCGCTTACAAAAAAAGCACAAAAACGTTCGTTTGTGCCAGAAAAATTGCATCAGTCTGAAAAAACAAACAAAAGAAAAACAGCATCGTCTCATGAGTAGACGATCTTTGTTCAACTACTAACTGTAGTCTACACTACAGATATGAGAATCCTATATTTACAGTATTAAAACAATATCTATATTGAGTTAGAGCTTACAAAAAAAGCACAAAAACGTTCGTTTGTGACAGGAAAATTGCATCAGTCCCGAAAAAAAGACACAAAAGAACAACAGCATCGTCTCATGAGTAGACGATCTTTGTTCGACTACTAACTAGTCTACACTACAGATATGAGAACCCTATATTTACAAGATTAAAAAATATCTATATTGAGTTAGAGCTTACAAAAAAAGCACAAAAACGTTCGTTTGTGCCAGGAAAATTGCATCAGTCCGAAAAAAGAAACAAAAGAACAACAGCATCGTCTCACGAGTAGACGATCTTTGTTCAACTACTAACTAATCTACACTACGGATATGAGAACCCTATATTTACAAGATTAATACAATATCTATATTGAGTTAGAGCTTACAAAAAAAGCACAAAAACGTTCGTTTATGACAGGAAAATTGCATCAGTACGAAAAAAAAATAACAAAAGAAAAACAGCATCATCTCATGAGTAGATGATCTTTGTTCAACTACTAACTACACCAGCCAAAGCAGGAACAAAATGTTCATGACACTTGCGTACTTGAACGCGCACCTGTACATTAATGAAGGTGTGTATTACTGAGCCAGACCTGGACATAATCTGGACTGTGTAAGTGTATCTTGTGTGTTTTATGTTGGTTTAATAATTTTTTAAAAGCCCCGCGATGAGGTGGCGACTTGTCCAGGGTGTACCCCGCCTTCCGCCCGAATGCAGCTGAGATAGACTCCAGCACCCCCCGCGACTCCAAAAAGGGACAAGCGGTAGAAAATGGATGGATGGATAAAAATATATAAAATAAAATAAATAAAAAATAAGGCACCGCCTTGCTTATTTACACCACAGAGGCAATTTATGCAAACAAGTTAGGGGCTACTCATTATAATCATGAGATTGTTCATTTTCATTTGATCCTCACAAATCCCATGAGCCTCTACACTACAGATATGAAAACCCTATATTTACAATCGAACGGCTCAGGGGTTCGGTGGAGGTCAAAACACACCCGACTCATTATGTAAATAAAAACTTCTCCCTATCGGCGTTTTACGGATATGGCAACAGCAGAAGTCAGACTGATTTGCAGGTGTGTAATTTGTTGTGAGTTTATGCACTGTGTTGGTTTTGTTGTTTGAATAAGGTGATGTTCATGCACAGTTCATTAGATAGATAGATAGATAGATAGATAGATAGATAGATAGATAGATAGATAGATAGATAGATAGATAGATAGATGGATGGATGGATGGATGGATAGATAGATAGATAGATAGATAGATAGATAGATAGATAGATAGATAGATAGATAGATAGATAGATAGATAGATAGATAGATAGATAGATAGATAGATAGATAGATAGATAGATAGATAGATAGATAGATAGATAGATAGATAGATAGATAGATAGATAGATAGATAGATAGATAGATAGTACTTTATTGATTCCTTCAGAAGAGTTCCCTCAGGAAAATTAAAATTCCAGCAGCAGTGTACAGAATTGAGATCGAATTTAAAAAAGTAAATAATGGGGGTATAGATGGAAACAAAATAGAGAAATATTACAATAGAATAAAAACAAAAAGCATCAATGAGAATACAAATATAACAGTAAAATAAGAATATAACAAGAGAAACTAGGCATTAGTGACCATGTTATGAAAACGTATTACACTGTTATTGTTTTGCATCCCCCGTCATTCTAATACCCCCCTCCCTCCCAGAGAGGAGTTGTACAGTCTAATGGCGTGTGGGACAAATAAGTTTTTTAGTCTATTAGTCCTGCACTTGGGATGAAGCAGTCTAGCACTGAACAGGCTCCTCTGGCTACTGACAACGGTATGCAGAGGGTGACTGGCGTCATCCAGGATGCTCACTAGTTTTTCCACAGTCCTCTTCTCTGCCACCGTCTCCAGTGAGTCCAGTTTTTGTCCGATCGTAGAACCGGCCCGCCTGATCAGTTTCTCCAGTCTGGAGCTGTCCTTCTTAGATATACTGCCCCCCCAGCACACTACGATGTAGTACAGAACACTGGCAACCACAGACTGGTAGTACATCCACAATAGTTTTTTACAGACGTTGAAGGAGTGCAGCCTCCTCAGGAAGTACAGCCTGCTCTGTCCTTTCCTGTACAAGTGGTCCGTGTTAACAGTCCAGTCCAGCTTGTTGTCCACCCACACCCCGAGGTACTTGAATGAGTCCACGGTCTGTACCTCGACTCCCTCGATCACAATAGGTTGTGACCTTGGACTCGACCTCCCAAAGTCAATGACCAGCTCCTTGGTCTTCGAAGGGTTGAGCTGCAAGAGGTTCCTGTGGCACCAGACAACAAAGTCCCTCACCAGCCTCCGAAACTCCTCCTCTCTGGCGTCCCTGATGCACCCGACGATGTGTCATCCGCGTACTTCTGGATGCACCAGTAATAAAACATGGTAACACTTTAGTATGGAGAACATATTCACCATTAATTAGTTGCTTATTAACATGCAAATTAGTAACATATTGGCTCTTAACTAGTCATTATTAAGTACTTATTAATGCCTTATTCGGCATGGCCTTATTATAACCCTAACCCTCCAACCCTGGCCCTAACCCTCAAACCCTAACCCTAACCAAATAACTCTAAATTAAGTCTTTGTTACTTAGAATATGTTCCCCTAGTGTCCAAAAAACTCAAAATTAAGTCTTTGTTACTTAGAATATGTTCCCCATACTGAAGTGTTACCAAGAACATATAACTTTGTCTTGAATTTGAAAAAAAAACAACATTTTATTTTTCACTAAAGAAGTGTTTGGTGAATGCCCATATGAAACTGGTGGGGTTCGGTACCCCCAACAAGTTTAAAAACCACTGAGTTAGAGCTTACAAAAAAAATGCACAAAAACGTTCGTTTGTGCCAGGAAAAATTGCATCAGTCCGAAAAAAAGAAACAAAAGAAAAACAGCATCGTCTGATGAGTAGACGATTTTTGTTCAACTACTAACTATCAATCAATCAATCAATCAATGTTTATTTATATAGCCCTAAATCACAAGTGTCTCAAAGGGCTGTACAAGCCACAACGACATCCTCGGTACAGAGCCCACATACGGGCAAGGAAAAACTCACCCCAGTGGGACGTCGGCGAATGACTATGAGAAACCTTGGAGAGGACCGCATATGTGGGTAACCCCCCCCCCTCTAGGGGAGACCGAAAGCAACGGATCTCGAGTGGGTCTGACATAACATTGTGAAAGTCCAGTCCACAGTGGATCCAACACATCAGCGGGAGTCCAGTCCACAGCGGGGCCAACAGGAAACCATCCCGAGCGGAGACGGGTCAGCAGCGCAGAGATGTCCCCAACCGATGCACAGGCTAGTGGTCCACCCGGGGTCCCGGCTCTGGACAGCCAGCACTTCATCCATGGCCACCGGACCTATGCAACTCCCCCTCGCAAGGGACAGGGGAGAAGAGGAGAGAAGAAAAGAAACGGCAGATCAACTGGTCTAAAAAAGGGGGGGTCTATTTAAAGGCTAGATTATACAAATGAGTTTTAAGATGGGACTTAAATGCTTCTACTGAGGTAGCATCTCTAACTGTTACCGGGAGGGCATTCCAGAGTACTGGAGCCCGAATAGAAAACGCTCTATAGCCCGCAGACTTTTTTTTGGCTCTGGGAATCACTAATAAGCCGGAGTTCTTTGAACGCAGATTTCTTGTCGGGACATATGGTACAATACAATCGGCGAGATAGGCTGGAGCTAAACCGTGTAATATTTTATACGTAAGTAGTAAAACCTTAAAGTCGCATCTTAAGTGCACAGGAAGCCAGTGCAAGTGAGCAAGTATAGGCGTAATATGATCAAACTTTCTTGTTTTTGTCAAAAGCCTTGCAGCCGCATTTTGTACCAACTGTAATCTTTTAATGCTAGACATAGGGAGGCCCGAAAATAATACGTTACAGTAATCGAGACGAGACGTAACGAACGCATGAATAATGATCTCAGCGTCGCTAGTGGACAAGATGGAACGAATTTTAGCGATATTACGGAGATGAAAGAAGGCCGTTTTAGTAACACTCTTAATGTGTGACTCAAACGAGAGAGTTGGGTCGAAGATAATACCCAGATTCTTTACCGAGTCTCCTTGTTTAATTGTTTGGTTGTCAAATGTTAAGGTGGTATTATTAAATAGATGTTGGTGTCTAGCAGGACCGATAATCAGCATTTCCGTTTTCTTAGCGTTGAGTTGCAAAAAGTTAGCGGACATCCATTGTTTAATTTCATTAAGACACGCCTCCAGCTGACTACAATCCGGCGTGTTGGTCAGCTTTAGGGGCATGTAGAGTTGAGTGTCATCAGCATAACAGTGAAAGCTAACACCGTACTTGCGTATGATGTCACCCAGCGGCAGCATGTAAATACTAAAGAGTGTAGGGCCAAGAACCGAACCCTGGGGAACTCCGCACGTTACCTTGACATAGTCCGAGGTCACATTGTTATGGGAGACGCACTGCATCCTGTCAGTAAGATAAGAGTTAAACCAAGACAAGGCTAAGTCTGACATACCAATACGTGTTTTGATACGCTCTAATAAAATATTATGATCGACGGTATCGAAAGCGGCGCTAAGATCAAGAAGCAGCAACATAGATGACGCATCAGAATCCATCGTTAGCAATAGATCATTAGTCATTTTTGCGAGGGCTGTCTCCGTAGAGTGATTTGCCCTGAAACCGGATTGAAAAGGTTCACAGAGATTGTTAGTCACTAAGTGTTCATTTAGCTGCTGTGCAACAGTTTTTTCGAGAATTTTGGAAATAAACGGAAGGTGGGAGACCGGTCGGTAGTTTACCATGAGGTCAGGATCGAGGTTAGGTCTTTTGAGCAGAGGATGAATAACCGCTTTTTTGAATGCTAGGGGAACAGTGCCGGAGGAAAGTGATAAGTTTATAATATTTAACACTGATGGACCTAATAATACAAACAGTTCCTTGATAAGTTTCCCAGGAAGTGGGTCAAGTAAACATGTTGTTTGTTTTATCCCACTTACACGCTGTAATAATTCCTCTAATGTTATTTCATCAAAAATAGAGAGACTATTTTGGAGGGCAGTGTCCGTCGTATATACAGTCGTATTTGTGTTAATAGAGCCCAGTTGTAGCTGGGATGCGTTGTCTTTAATCTCCTTTCTAATGAGTTCAATTTTCTTATTAAAGAAATTCATAAAATCATCTGCCGAGTGGGTGGAGCTACTGGGAGGAGTCCCTTGTTGGGTTAGCGATGCTACTGTACTAAACAGAAATTTAGGATCGTTTTTGTTGAGGCGGATGAGATTTGAGTAGTATTTAGCTTTAGCTAAGGTAAGCATGCGTTTATAAGTTATTAAACTATTACTCCATGCTTGATGGAAAACCTCAAGTTTAGTCGCGCGCCATTTGCGTTCCAGTTTTCTACATGATAATTTATGAGCTCTAATTTCTTCTGTAAACCATGGGGTGCGCCTTTTAGGGGCCCTTTTTTGCTTTAGCGGTGCTATACTATCAATAATTTCGCGCAAGGCATCGTCAAAGTTGTTAGTGAGTTTATCAATAGAGCCGACATAATTTGGGAATGGTGCTATTACCGAAGGCAGTAGGTCAGCAAGAGTCATCGTTGTGGCAGCATTAATGTTGCGGCCGCTATAGCAGTTATTATTATTATTAGCTTGTTGACAAAGAGTCAAAACTTCAAATTTTATAAGGTAATGATCGGACATTACTTTAGTATATGGAAGTATCATAACTTTGGAGGTGGTGACACCCCTGACAAGCACTAGATCTATTGTATTACCGTTGCGATGCGTGGGTTCATGTATTATTTGTGTAAGACCACAGCTATCAATTATGGTTTGGAGCGCCACGCACTGAGGGTCCGATGGGGTATTCATATGGATATTAAAGTCCCCCATTATGATTATATTGTCGGCGTGCGTCACTAGATCAGCAACGAACTCTGAGAATTCACTGATAAAGTCCGAATAGGGCCCAGGGGGGCGGTAGATAACAGCCAGGTCGAGAGGTAGCGGTGTGACAGACCTCATAGTAAGCACCTCAAACGATTTATATTTATTATTTAGGTTAGGGGTAAGGTTGAAATTTTCATTGTATATTAGTGCGACACCCCCTCCCCTTTTAAGAGGGCGGGCAACATGCGCATTCGTATAGTTAGGAGGAGATGCCTCATTGAGCGCAAAAAATTCGTCCGGTTTGAGCCAGGTTTCGCTAAGACCAATGACGTTAAGATTGTTGTCTCTAATGACCTCATTAACCAATAACGCCTTGGGAGACAATGATCTTATGTTTAAAAAGCCCATATTATAGGTATTGGGCTGTTTTGACGAGTTTTTGTTAAGATTATCCGTAGTGGCAATATTAACAATGTTGCGTTTATTATGCGTAGTGCACTTTAAATAGTTTCGACCATATCTAGGAATTGATATGACGGGAATTTTCCGATTGTTTGCTTGGTGCTGCAATAGACTGGACATATCATAATTTGCCACCTCAGTAGAATGCATGTCCAACTCTGACACAGACACAACAGAAAAAACATTATGTGAATTGTGTATTATTCTAAGAGAATTGCTATGCGTACATGGATTATCCAGCCTGGCGCTGGCTAGTTCTAGCTTAACTGACTCCTCACCCGGACTAACAGACATTGTAATTGCCTGTGACCGGGCTTGCTCTAGTGTAGTCAGTCAAGTGAGACTTAAATAGTAGTCTATGTTTCTAGACAGGATGATGGCGCCTTCCTGGTTAGGGTGAAGGCCGTCTCTCATCAGCAAGCCTGGTTTGCCCCAGAAAGAGGGCCAGTTATCAATAAACGTTAGTCCCTGCGTCCTACAGTAGCTAGCCAACCACTTGTTAAGCGAGACTAATCTGCTATATCTCTCATCATTGCCTCTCGCAGGCAGGGGGCCAGAGACAATTACTCGATGCCTGGACATCTTTCTGGCGAGATCACAAGTCCTGGCTATGTTTCTCTTTGTAATCTCTGACTGTCTCATTCTAGTGTCATTGGAGCCAACGTGTACAACTATATTCGCATAATTAGTGGTGCGATTAGCCTGTCGTACGTGTTTACTAGGCCTGTTGCGAGTTAGCTCCCTAAGATTAGCTTCAATGTCAGGTGCTCTGGCCCCGGGGATACACTTTATTGTGGCTGGTTTGCTAAGCTTTATGTTTCGGGTGATGGAGTCCCCTATAACTAAGGTGTGGTGCCCGGTAGACTGGGGTGTAGGACTAGCTAAAGAGCTAAATCTATTATGCGTCTCAACCGGTACACCGTAGCTTGTAGGCCGCTTAGGACTGCTACAAGCTGGGCTAGTTAGCTCGCTACAGCTAACGCTAGCAGATGTGTCCGCAACATCTAAAGTTACGACATTACTCTGCTCTAACTGGCGGACACGGCCCTCTAGCAGAGCCAACCTCTCCGTGAGTATGGTGCAAGACGCGCAGGAAGCCATTACTCACAGTGTTTTCTGTCACCGAGTGAAGTTCCTGCTGTCCTCAGGGAAGTGGTCGCGGTCTGTAGGAGTAGCTTCTTACTGACCGGCGCTGCCTTTCTCCGCGCTAGCTTAGCAGCTAGCTAGCTGAGGAAAGGGTGGTGGGACAGAGATCGGGTGATTTGCAAGTTATAAAGTACCAAAAAATGTTTGAGAAGTGATAAAGAAAGCTGTAGAACAATTAAAAGCACACAGATAGAGCGCTACTTAGCTTTTTCGCAACAGCGAACAGACGGCGAGCAGTCACGCACGGTGAACCGGAACCGGAACTACACCAGGGGTCACCAACGCGGTGCCCGCGGGCACCAGGTAGCCCGTAAGGACCAGATGAGTCGCCCGCTGGCCTGTTCTAAAAATAGCTCAAATAGCAGCACTTACCAGTGAGCTGGCATTTACAGAGAAAAAAAGTGCTGCACTTTCCCTCTGTGCAGATGGTGCTGAAAGACAATGCTTCTGCATCTGAGGCTTTTGACAAAGTTGCAGAAAAGTACTCTCAGGTCATAAGAGTTGGGCAAGAGTTTGAGAACAGGTTTTGTGACCTGGATCAGCTTGAGCCATGTGTGTCGTTCATTTCTAATCCTTTCATGAACGTGGACATATCATGCATTGCTGAGCAGTTAAGTGCAACATTCAGCCTGGATGCTGAACAGGTGGAGATTGAAATTGTAACACTGCAAAATGACCTCCACCTCAAAGCCCACCAGGCTGCACCAAACTTTTGGTGCCTTGTTGACACAGAAAAGTACAGTGTTGTATGCGCAGCAGCTATGAAGGTTGCAAGCCTGTTTGGTTCAACTTATCTTTATGAATCAGCCTTTTCTGACAAGAACTTAATCAAGTACAAACATAGAACACGTCTCACTGATGCACATCTGCAAGACTCACTCAGAGTTGCAGTGTCAAGTTACACACCAGAGTATAACACACTAGTTAACAGCATGCAATGCCAGGCTTCCCACTAACTGACAAAGAAACAGATAACAGATTTGGTGTCCAGTTCAAAGTGTGACATGATTTATTTAAAAATTTGAGAGTTGACTTTTGTATTTACATGAGTTACTATTTGTACAAACATGGTGCAAAGTAATTCACGATTTGTTAAAAAATGTTAGTGGCTAGCTAGTTAAAATAGGATATTGTGATTTCACAAGACTGTCTTAGAAGTGATCACTTGAAAATGTTCAATTTGAAAAATGTGCACTTAGAGAAAATATTAAAATAAAGTGTTGCATATTGATATTTATCTGTTTCTATATATATTTATTGTGAGAAATCATTAAGATGATCAGTGTTTCCACAAAGATAAATATCATTAATTATTAATAATAACATAGAGTTAAAGGTAAATTGAGCAAATTGGCTATTTCTGGCAATTTATTTAAGTGTGTTTCAAACTGGTAGCCCTTCGCATTAATCAGTACCCAAGAAGTAGCTCTTGGTTTCAAAAAGGTTGGTGACCCCTGCTCTAAATTAAGTCTTTGTTACTTAGAATATGTTCCCCTAGTGTCCAAAAAACTCCATCTTAAGTCTTTGTTACCTAGAATATGTTCCCCATACTAAAGGGTTACCAAAAACATATAACTTCGTCTTGAATTTGAAAAAAAAAAACATTTTATTTTTCACTAAAGAAGGGTTCCGTGAATGCGCATATGAAACGGGTGGGGTTCGGTACCTCCAACAAGGTTAAGAACCACTGCTTTAAACAATCTAAATTCATTGACAACCTGGTCTGGTAAAGATAATGTCCTTTAATTTAAAAACAAAAACAAAAAAAACATTTTCTTGAACAAAAAAGAAACTAAAATAAATTAAAAACAGTTACATAGAAACTTGTAATTAATGAAAATGAGTAAAATTAACTGTTAAAGGTTAGTACTATCAGTGGACCAGCAGCACACACAATCCTGTGTGCTTCACGGACTGTATCCCTTGCAGACTGTTTTGATATATATTGTAGGAACCAGAATATATTAATAACAAAAGGAAATAACCCTTTTGTTGAATGAGTGTGAATGAGTGTAAATGAGGGGGGGAGAAAGTGTTTTTGGGTTGGTGCACTAACTGTAAGTGTATCTTGTGTGTTTTATGTTGATTTAATAATTTTTTAAAAAGCCCTGCGATGAGGTGGCGACTTGTCCAGGGTGTACCCCGCCTTCCGCCGAATGCAGCTGAGATAGGCTCCAGCACCCCCCGCAACCCCAAAAAGGGACAAGCGGTAGAAAATGGATGGATGGATAAAAATATATAAAATTAAAGAAATAAAAAAGAAGGCACCGCCTTGCTTATTTACACCACAGAGGCAATTTATGCAAACAAGTTAGGGGCTACACATTATAATCATGAGATTGTTCATGTTCATTTGATCCTCACAAATCCCATGAACCTCTACACCGGTGGTCCCCAACCACCGGGCCGCAGCCCGGTACCGGTCCGTGGATCGATTGGTACCGGGCCGCACAAGAAATAAAAAAAATATATATATTTTTTATTTTTTTATTTTTATTAAATCAACATAAAAAACACAAGATACACTTACAATTAGTGCACCAACCCAAAAAACAGTCCGTAAGCACACATGATTGTATTTTTTTATGACAAAAAAATATATATAATAAAAAATATATAATTTAAAAAAAAAACATACATTCAGTTAGAGCTTACAAAAAAATGCACAAAAACGTTTGTTTGTGCCAAGAAAAATTGCATCAGTCCGAAAAAAAAGAAACAAAAGAAAAACAGCATCATCTCATGAGTAGACGATCTTTGTTCAACTACTAACTAGTCTACACTACAGATATGAGAACCCTATATTTACAAGATTAATAAATATTTATATCGAGTTAGTGTCATGTCTGTGTTCATGTTTTTGTTTGGCCATGTGCTGTTTTGTTTTTTGGACACTTCCTTAGTTCCTGGTTTCACTTCCTTGTTTTGTTTGTCACCATAGCAACCATTAGTTTCACCTGGTTCACATTGTCATGTCACGCACCTGTTCACGGTTAGTCACGCACCTGTTTTCACTTATCATGTCACTATATAAGCTTTTCTGTTTCTGTTGTTCGTCCTGGCGACATCACACACCTTCTCCACACAAATTTATGCTCTGCACCTGTTTACCATAGTTCTTGTTTCATCTCATGCCAAGTAAGTTTTGATTTAATGTTTATAGTTTTTATGCCCAAGTGCATGTCTTTTGTTTCATAGTCTAGTTTTCTACTTCCGCATTTGTGCGCGCCTTTTGTTTGTACCTTTTTGTTTGAGTTAAAAGATTAAACATGTCCTCACCTGCACGCCACGTATGGTCCAATTCATTTGCACCACGGGAGAGCAAACCACGCCACAGACCGAGTCATGACAGTTAGAGCTTTCAAAAAAGCACAAAAACGTTCGTTTGTCCCAGGAAAATTGCATCAATCCGAAAAAATAAACAAAAGAACAACAGCATCGTCTCATGAGTAGACGATCTTTGTTCAACTACCAACTAGTCTACACTACAGATATGAGAACCCTATATTTACAGGATTAAAACAATATCTATATTGAGTTAGAGCTTACAAAAAAAGCACAAACACGTTCGTTTGTGACAGGAAAATTGCATAAGTCCCAAAAAAAAGACACAAAAGAACAGCATCGTCTCATGAGTAGATGATCTTTGTTCAACTATAAACTAGTCTACACTACAGATATTTTCGAAAACCCTATATTTACAAGATTAAAAAATATGTATATTCAGTTAGAGGTTACAAAAAAAATGCACAAAAACGTTCGTTTGTGACAGGAAAATTGCATCAGTCCGGAAAAAAAAAGAAACAAAAGAAAAACAGCATCGTCTCATGAGTAGACGATCTTTGTTCAACTACTAACTAGTCTACACTACAGATATGAAAACCCTATATTTACCAGATTAAAACAATATGTATATTCAGTTAGAGCTTACCAAAAAAAATGCACAAAAACATTCGTTTGTGCCAGGAAAATTGCATCAGTCCGGAAAAAAAAGAAACAAAAGAAAAACAGCATCATCTCATGAGTACACGATCTTTGTTCAACTACTAACTAGTCTACACTACATATATGAAAACCCTTTGTTTACAAGATTAAAACAGTATGTATATTCAGTTAGAGCTTACAAAAAAAATGCACAAAAACGTTTGTTTGTGCCAGGAAAATTGCATCAGTCCGAAAAAATAAACAAAAGAACAACAGCATCGTCTCATGAGTAGACGATCTTTGTTCAACTATCAACTAGTCTACACTACAGATATGAGAACCCTATATTTACAGGATTAAAACAATATCTATATTGAGTTAGAGCTTACAAAAAAAGCACAAACACGTTCGTTTGTGACAGGAAAATTGCATAAGTCCCAAAAAAAAGACACAAAAGAACAGCATCGTCTCATGAGTAGATGATCTTTGTTCAACTATTAACTAGTCTACACTACAGATATTTTCGAAAACCCTATATTTACAAGATTAAAAAATATGTATATTCAGTTAGAGCTTACAAAAAAAATGCACAAAAACGTTAGTTTGTGACAGGAAAATTGCATCAGTCGGAAAAAAAAAATAAACAAAAGAAAAACAGCATCGTCTCATGAGTAGACGATCTTTGTTCAACTACTAACTAGTCTACACTACAGATATGAAAACCCTATATTTACCAGATTAAAACAATATGTATATTCAGTTAGAGCTTACCAAAAAAAATGCACAAAAACATTCGTTTGTGCCAGGAAAATTGCATCAGTCCGGAAAAAAAAGAAACAAAAGAAAAACAGCATCATCTCATGAGTACACGATCTTTGTTCAACTACTAACTAGTCTACACTACATATATGAAAACCCTTTGTTTACAAGATTAAAACAGTATGTATATTCAGTTAGAGCTTACAAAAAAAATGCACAAAAACGTTTGTTTGTGCCAGGAAAATTGCATCAGTCCGAAAAAATAAACAAAAGAACAACAGCATCGTCTCATGAGTAGACGATCTTTGTTTAACTACCAACTAGTCTACACTACCGATATGAGAACCCTATATTTACAAGATTAAAACAATATCTATATTGAGTTAGAGCTTACAAAAAAAGCACAAAAACGTTCGTTTGTGACAGGAAAATTGCATAAGTCCCAAAAAAAAGACACAAAAGAACAGCATCGTCTCATGAGTAGACGATCTGTGTTCAACTACTAACCAGTCTACACTACAGATATGAAAACCCTATATTTACACGATTAAAAAATATCTATATTGAGTTAGAGCTTACAAAAAAAGCACAAAAACGTTTGTTGGTGCCAAGAAAATTGCATCAGTCCGAAAAAAAGACCAAAAAGAAAAACAGCATCGTCTCATGAGTAGACGATCTTTGTTCAACTATTAACTAGTCTACACTACAGATATGAGAACCCTATATTTATAAGATTAAAAAATATGTATATTCAGTTAGAGCTTACAAAAAAAAAGCACAAAAACGTTAGTTTGTGCCAGGAAAATTGCATCAGTCCGGAAAAAAAATAAACAAAATAACAACAGCATCGTCTCATGACTAGACGATTTTTGTTCAACTACTAACTAGTCTACACTACAGATATGGGAACCCTATATTTACAAGATTAAAAAATATTTATATCGAGTTAGAGCTTACAAAAAAGCACAAAAACGTTCGTTTGTGCCAGGAAAATTGCATCAGTCCGAAAAAAGAAACGAAAGAAAAACAGCATCGTCTCATGAGTAGACGATCTTTGTTCAACTACTAACTAGTCTACACTACAGATATGAGAACCCTATATTTACAAGATTAAAACAATACCTATATTGAGTTAGAGTTTACAAAAAAAGCACAAAAACGTTTGTTTGTGCCAAGAAAATTGCATCAGTCCGAAAAAAAGAAACAAAAAGAAAAACAGCATCGTCTCATGAGTAGACGATCTTTGTTCAACTATTAACTAGTCTACACTACAGATATGAGAACCCTATATTTACAAGATTAAAAAATATGTATATTCAGTTAGAGCTTACAAAAAAAATGCACAAAAACGTTAATTTGTGCCAGGAAAATTGCATCAGTCCGAAAAAAAAGAAACAAAAGAAAAGCAGCATCGTCTCATGAGTAGACGATCTTTGTTCAACTACTAACTAGTCTACACTACAGATATGAAAACCCTTTGTTTACAAGATTAAAACAGTATGTATATTCAGTTAGAGCTTACAAAAAAAATGCACAAAAACGTTCGTTTGTGCCAGGAAAATTGCATCAGTCCGAAAAAAGAAACGAAAGAAAAACAGCATCGTCTCATGAGTAGACGATCTTTGTTCAACTACTAACTAGTCTACACTACAGATATGAGAACCCTATATTTACAAGATTAAAACAATACCTATATTGAGTTAGAGTTTACAAAAAAAGCACAAAAACGTTTGTTTGTGCCAAGAAAATTGCATCAGTCCGAAAAAAAGAAACAAAAAGAAAAACAGCATCGTCTCATGAGTAGACGATCTTTGTTCAACTATTAACTAGTCTACACTACAGATATGAGAACCCTATATTTACAAGATTAAAAAATATGTATATTCAGTTAGAGCTTACAAAAAAAATGCACAAAAACGTTCGTTTGTGCCAGGAAAATTGCATCAGTCCGAAAAAAGAAACAAAAGAACAACAGCATCGTCTCATGAGTAGACGATCTTTGTTTAACTACCAACTAGTCTACACTACCAATATGAGAACCCTATATTTACAAGATTTATTGAGTTAGAGCTTACAAAAAAAGCACAAAAACGTTTGTTTGTGACAGGAAAATTGCATAAGACCCAAAAAAAAGACACAAAAGAACAGCATCGTCTCATGAGTAGACGATCTGTGTTCAACTACTAACCAGTCTACACTACAGATATGAAAACCCTATATTTACACGATTAAAAAATATCTATATTGAGTTAGAGCTTACAAAAAAAGCACAAAAACGTTTGTTGGTGCCAAGAAAATTGCATCAGTCCGAAAAAAAGACCAAAAAAAAACCCAGCATCGTCTCATGAGTAGACGATCTTTGTTCAACTATTAACTAGTCTACACTACAGATATGAGAACCCTATATTTATAAGATTAAAAAATATGTATATTCAGTTAGAGCTTACAAAAAAAAAGCACAAAAACGTTAGTTTGTGCCAGGAAAATTGCATCAGTCCGGAAAAAAAAGAAACAAAATAACAACAGCATCGTCTCATGACTAGACGATTTTTGTTCAACTACTAACTAGTCTACACTACAGATATGGGAACCCTATATTTACAAGATTAAAAAATATTTATATCGAGTTAGAGCTTACAAAAAAGCACAAAAAGGTTCGTTTGTGCCAGGAAAATTGCATCAGTCCGGAAAAAGAAACAAAAGAAAAACAGCATCGTCTCATGAGTAGACAATCTTTGTTCAACTACCAACTAGTCTACAATACAGATATGAGAACCCTATATTTACAGGATTAAAAAATATCTATATTGAGTTAGAGCTTACAAAAAAAGCACAAAAACGTTCGTTTGTGCCAGGAAAATTGCATTAGTCCGAAAAAAGAAACAAAAGAACAACAGCATCGTCTCATGAGTAGACGATCTTTGTTCAACTACCAACTAGTCTACACTACAGATATGACAACCCTATATTTACAGGATTAAAACAATATCTATATTGAGTTAGAGCTTACAAAAAAAGCACAAAAACGCTTGTTTGTGCCAGGAAAATTGCATCAGTCCGGAAAAAAAAGAAACAAAAGAAAAACAGCATCGTCTCATGAGTAGACGATCTTTGTTCAACTACTAACTAGTCTACACTACAGATATGAGAACCCTATATTTACAAGATTAAAACAATATCTATATTGAGTTAGAGTTTACAAAAAAAGCACAAAAACGTTCGTTTGTGCCAAGAAAATTGCATCAGTCCGAAAAAAAGAAACAAAAAGAAAAACAGCATCGTCTCATGAGTAGACGATCTTTGTTCAACTATTAACTAGTCTACACTACAGATATGAGAACCCTATATTTACAAGATTAAAAAATATGTATATTCAGTTAGAGCTTACAAAAAAAATGCACAAAAACGTTCGTTTGTGCCAGGAAAATTGCATCAGTCCGAAAAAAAAGAAACAAAAGAAAAGCAGCATCGTCTCATGAGTAGACGATCTTTGTTCAACTACTAACTAGTCTACACTACAGATATGAAAACCCTATATTTACAGGATTAAAACAATATGTATATTCAGTTAGAGCTTACCAAAAAAAATGCACAAAAACGTTCGTTTGTGCCAGGAAAATTGCATCAGTCCAGAAAAAAAAGAAACAAAAGAAAAACAGCATCATCTCATGAGTAGACGATCTTTGTTCAACTACTAACTAGTCTACACTACAGATATGAAAATCCTTTGTTTACAAGATTAAAACAGTATGTATATTCAGTTAGAGCTTACAAAAAAAATGCACAAAAACGTTCGTTTGTGCCAGGAAAATTGCATCAGTCCGGAAAAAAAAGAAACAAAAGAAAAACTGCATCATCTCATGAGTAGACGATCTTTGTTCAACTACCAACTAGTCTACACTACAGATATGACAACCCTATATTTACAGGATTAAAACAATATCTATATTGAGTTAGAGCTTACAAAAAAAGCACAAAAACGCTTGTTTGTGCCAGGAAAATTGCATCAGTCCGGAAAAAAAAGAAACAAAAGAAAAACAGCATCGTCTCATGAGTAGACGATCTTTGTTCAACTACTAACTAGTCTACACTACAGATATGAGAACCCTATATTTACAAGATTAAAACAATACCTATATTGAGTTAGAGTTTATAAAAAAACACAAAAACGTTTGTTTGTGCCAAGAAAATTGCATCAGTCCGAAAAAAAGAAACAAAAAGAAAAACAGCATCGTCTCATGAGTAGACGATCTTTGTTCAACTATTAACTAGTCTACACTACAGATATGAGAACCCTATATTTACAAGATTAAAAATATATATATATTCAGTTAGAGCTTACAAAAAAAATGCACAAAAACGTTCGTTTGTGCCAGGAAAATTGCATCAGTCCGAAAAAAAAGAAACAAAAGAAAAGCAGCATCGTCTCATGAGTAGACGATCTTTGTTCAACTACTAACTAGTCTACACTACAGATATGAAAACCCTATATTTACAGGATTAAAACAATATGTATATTCAGTTAGAGCTTACCAAAAAAAATGCACAAAAACGTTCGTTTGTGCCAGGAAAATTGCATCAGTCCGGAAAAAAAAGAAACAAAAGAAAAACAGCATCATCTCATGAGTAGACGATCTTTGTTCAGCTACTAACTAGTCTACACTACAGATATGAAAATCCTTTGTTTACAAGATTAAAACAGTATGTATATTCAGTTAGAGCTTACAAAAAAAATGCACAAAAACGTTCGTTTGTGCCAGGAAAATTGCATCAGTCCGGAAAAAAAAAGAAACAAAAGAAAAACAGCATCATCTCATGAGTAGACGATCTTTGTTCAACTACCAACTAGTCTACACTACATATATGAGAACCCTATATTTACAGGATTAAAAAATATCTATATTGAGTTAGAGCTTACAAAAAAAGCACAAAAACGCTTGTTTGTGCCAGGAAAATTGCATCAGTCCGGAAAAAAAAGAAACAAAAGAAAAACAGCATCGTCTCATGAGTAGACGATCTTTGTTCAACTACTAACTAGTCTACACTACAGATATGAGAACCCTATATTTACAAGATTAAAACAATACCTATATTGAGTTAGAGTTTACAAAAAAGCACAAAAACGTTTGTTTGTGCCAAGAAAATTGCATCAGTCCGAAAAAAAGAAACAAAAAGAAAAACAGCATCGTCTTATGAGTAGACGATCTTTGTTCAACTATTAACTAGTCTACACTACAGATATGAGAACCCTATATTTACAAGATTAAAAAATATGTATATTCAGTTAGAGCTTACAAAAAAATGCACAAAAACGTTCGTTTGTGCCAGGAAAATTGCATCAGTCCGAAAAAAAAGAAACAAAAGAAAAGCAGCATCGTCTCATGAGTAGACGATCTTTGTTCAACTACTAACTAGTCTACACTACAGATATGAAAACCCTATATTTACAGGATTAAAACAATATGTATATTCAGTTAGAGCTTACCAAAAAAAAATGCACAAAAACGTTCGTTTGTGCCAGGAAAATTGCATCAGTCCGGGAAAAAAAGAAACAAAAGAAAAACAGCATCATCTCATGAGTAGACGATCTTTGTTCAACTACTAACTAGTCTACACTACAGATATGAAAATCCTTTGTTTACAAGATTAAAACAGTATGTATATTCAGTTAGAGCTTACAAAAAAAATGCACAAAAACGTTCGTTTGTGCCAGGAAAATTGCATCAGTCCGGAAAAAAAAGAAACAAAAGAAAAACAGCATCATCTCATGAGTAGACGATCTTTGTTCAACTACCAACTAGTCTACACTACAGATATGACAACCCTATATTTACAGGATTAAAACAATATCTATATTGAGTTAGAGCTTACAAAAAAAGCACAAAAACGCTTGTTTGTGCCAGGAAAATTGCATCAGTCCGGAAAAAAAAGAAACAAAAGAAAAACAGCATTGTCTCATGAGTAGACGATCTTTGTTCAACTACTAACTAGTCTACACTACAGATATGAGAACCCTATATTTACAAGATTAAAACAATACCTATATTGAGTTAGAGTTTACAAAAAAGTACAAAAACGTTTGTTTGTGCCAAGAAAATTGCATCAGTCCGAAAAAAAGAAACAAAAAGAAAAACAGCATCGTCTCATGAGTAGACGATCTTTGTTCAACTATTAACTAGTCTACACTACAGATATGAGAACCCTATATTTACAAGATTAAAAAATATGTATATTCAGTTAGAGCTTACAAAAAAATGCACAAAAACGTTCGTTTGTGCCAGGAAATTGCATCAGTCCGAAAAAAAAGAAACAAAAGAAAAGCAGCATCGTCTCATGAGTAGACGATCTTTGTTCAACTACTAACTAGTCTACACTACAGATATGAAAACCCTATATTTACAGGATTAAAACAATATGTATATTCAGTTAGAGCTTACCAAAAAAAAAATGCACAAAAACGTTCGTTTGTGCCAGGAAAATTGCATCAGTCCGGGAAAAAAAGAAACAAAAGAAAAACAGCATCATCTCATGAGTAGACGATCTTTGTTCAACTACTAACTAGTCTACACTACAGATATGAAAATCCTTTGTTTACAAGATTAAAACAGTATGTATATTCAGTTAGAGCTTACAAAAAAAATGCACAAAAACGTTCGTTTGTGCCAGGAAAATTGCATCAGTCCAGGAAAAAAAGAAACAAAAGAAAAACAGCATCGTCTCATGAGTAGACGATCTTTGTTCAACTACCAACTAGTCTACACTACATATATGAGAACCCTATATTTACAGGATTAAAAAATATCTATAT
The DNA here is from genome assembly GCF_033978785.1 of Entelurus aequoreus. NCBI lineage: Eukaryota > Metazoa > Chordata > Actinopteri > Syngnathiformes > Syngnathidae > Entelurus > Entelurus aequoreus. Next base: position 28,544,960 of record NC_084732.1, read on the forward strand.
TGAGTTAGAGCTTACAAAAAAGCACAAAAACGTTCGTTTGTGCCAGGAAAATTGCATCAGTCCGAAAAAAAAATTAAAAATAAATAAAAATAAAAAAATGCACAAAAACGTTCGTTTGTGCCAGGAAAATTGCATCAGTCCGGAAAAAAAAAAGAAACAAAAGAAAAACAGCATAATCTCATTAGTAGACGATCTTTGTTCAACTACTAACTACACACCAACCAACGCAAGGAACAAAATGTTCATGACACGTGCGCACGTGAACGCGCTCCCCGATTCCGTTGACCAATCAGCTGGCGTGTCTTTGTTGTTGCCTTTGTAGCTAACGCCGCGTGAACGCGACGTCAACATGTGACCGAGTGCTTTCATTTGAAAAAGTTTCTTGGACGGCTCGGCGGACAAAAAAGCCGTGGAGTCTTTTCTTGACTTTAAAAAAAAAAAAATTGTAACAGGGGGAAGTGACGAGGAGAAGGAGAGAGAGGGGGGGCTGTTGTTGGGACACGTGACAAGAGCTGTTTTGACAAGCCGCGGGGAGGAGGAAGAGCTGAACGGAGGAGTGATGATCATGGTGGTGAGGAGGAGTGGAAGAAGACGGAGGAGGAGGAGGGTCAGACTGTAAAAAGCATCACGACGAGGAAGACTCACGGTTCTTCTCAACGGGAGTTTACATCCAAAGAGTCCCGTGTCGTTACCTCTTTGATCCGTTTTTTAGCCGTTTGAAGGGAGCTCTCGTGCCAGGGGGACGTTAGCTTTGTGTCAAGTCGAGCTGTCGTGTTGTTGTGTCGGAGAGGAGAAAAGTTGTAATGACAACATGACAAAAAGGGAGACACTTGTGAACTAAATAGCGACTTGGAGGACGACTCGACCACGGTCGTTTGGTAGGCGAGCAAGTGCTAGCTTAGTCAGGTTGTTTTGTGTTGTCAACACAGCTGACTTGCAAGAATGCACGCGTGTATTTAAAGCCACCTAACTATGGCCAGGGTGTTTAAAAGAGTGTGTTATAGTCAGCTGGATTTTTAAACTATCCGTGCTTCGCTTGTTTTCTCAGGCGTATTTATTTGTTGTTTTTGTTGTTGCTGTTGTTGGAGCGATCCGCTGCCATGGACTAGTACAGTAGTAGCATGCTAACAAAGCGACGCTTTGTTGCGGGATAGGTAGCCAGTCAGGGCTTCGCCGCCTCGCTAACAACAACAAAATAAGGCATGTTTGGGCTCCAAGGGGCTCCTGCACGGTTTGCTGTTGAAGACAAGAACCCAGCAAGATATCCACCGATGACACTGGACAACATGAAGCCCGAGAGAGGTAGGTTCAACACCCACGACCCAACCCCCCCCCCCCCCCCCCCAAAAAAAAAAAAAAACAACACCTCACATCTCCCAAAATGGATCTGTGTGTTTCCTCACTGAGGAATGATGTAACAGCTGGTCACCTCTTATGAGACTAAACAAATGAGGACACTTTTTTTTTTTTTGCTGCTCCACTTCAAGGCTTTTCCTTATTTTTTGTGCATACACCGCAAACTCTTGTTTTGACAGGCTTTGCTGCTGCTGCAAGAACTGTTCCTGACAAGACACCCCTGTTGTGGAAACGAGGCGCCCTAACCTTATGCTTGCCAACCTGTTTACATGTCTGCAGCAGCAGCAGAGGGGAAACGGGGACAGACATGGGAGGGGAGGGCGGTGGGGATACCCTCGTTTGTATTACTTCCGTGTTCATTTGCAGAGGCTGTCCTCTGCCTCATCGATGTATTTACATAAGCGCTTTTGTGATTGATTGTACATCGTGGCTGCTGGTGACAACACAATTAAAAGTGGCATTGGAGGCAGTGAGGCAAGGCCACTCTTCTCAGCTGTGATGAGATTAGCTGCAGTCAATCAACACAGCCTGTGTTGCTGTGACGGGGTTATGAAACTGCACTCAAGTCTGCTGACAGGCCGACTGTATATTGGTAAATTGGTAATGCCAGGGGTCAATGCACACAAAGGGCGTAAACGCGCATCGGCGCCGTCACCCCTTTCATGTAATGAATCGCCTCTGAGGCCTTTTATACAGCAGACAAATTCATGATGTGACTGACCAGAATATAAAGGGCATACCGAAAGGCACTTGTGTAATTATAGCCTCCTAATGCAGCACAGCATGCTGGGTCGGGGGGAGTTGCAGTCATGTGTTGTGTTATTTGGTCACGACAAACTGTGTTTTTGTATAAGCCAATAAAAATGTGTGGCTTCGGGACAACCTCATGAAAGATAACTTGAAGAACATTGTCAAGGGTGGGGGTTACCCACATATGCGGTCCTCTCCAAGGTTTCTCATAGTCATTCACATTGACGTCCCACTGGGGTGAGTTTTCCTTGCCCGTATGTGGGCTCTGTACAGAGGATGTCGTTGGGGCTTGTACAGCCCTTTGAGACACTTGTGATTTAGGGCTATATAAATAAACATTGATTGATTGATTGAATACGATCCCCTTTCACACAAACCTTAATTGTAATATGCACTCCCGGCCAGTAGTTGGCGATGTCACTGGTCCTTCGCAAAAGGTCTTTCGAACATCCTTGGTTGGTGGAAAAAGTCATGGATGAATAAATAAATCCACACTCAACAGGTGTAGTAAACCATGTGCGAGAAGTATTTTTAACAACATATTACTGGAGAACGTCATATTTTTTATGGTGCACCAAATGCTTTGATTGTGATATCCTTTTACTTCTTGTCATTGTGGCCAAATAGCGTAATCTTTGTCGAGTCTCAACATCAAGCTTCTGTCTAGAAGGTAATCCGGCAGCAGAATATTTTAACCAAACAAGAGTTTGGGCATCTTTGCAATCCATTACGATGTCAAACTGGTTTCTCTGGTGGGCAGTGACACTAGTGTTCCAGCAGTTTCCAGTTCATGGCCGGCAGGAACCTTGGTGGTTTCTGAACGCCCTAACCAATATCCTGAAGTAAGGACACATCCAAAAGCTTGTCCTTAAGTACAGTTTTTTGAACTGGTGATCTTGAAAATGGTTTTTATTTTTAAATAACCAGCAGAGTGGAAAAACAAGTTGACTTTATATGCTTAATTGTGTTTCATTGTATCCATTAAACCAGACCTGGGCATTCTGCGGCCCGCGGGCCACATCCGGCCCTTTGTGCATCCCTGTCCGGCCCGCGTGAGGCCAATCATAAATTACAAAATACATTTAAAAAAGTATCTATGTCGAGTGTGCAATACAACGGTGCTGCTTTTGTTTTGAAAAGCGTTATTTGTATTACTTCCGTGTGGACGTATGCACGTGCGTGATTGTGAACAGCTGCAATCACAAATTACAAAATAAAGTTGAAAAAACATATATGTTGTGCGCGCAATACAACTGTGCTGCTTTTATTTTGAAAAGTGTTATTTATTGGCGTATGTCCGTGTGTAACCTGTGAGTGAAGGTGCACAGCGACAAGTGATGCACGGTTTACACCCGAGACGCTAAAAAGAGAAGCAGTCTGATAGTTTATATATCAATGATGAAATCTTAACATTGCAACACATGCCAATACGGCCGGGTTAACTTATAAAGTGACATTTTAAAATTCCCGGGAAATATCCGGCTGAAACATTGCGGTATGATGACGTATGCGCGTGACGAAGTCCGAGTAACGGAAGTTATGGTACCCCGTAGAATCCTATACAAAAAGCTCTGTTTTCATTTCATAATTCCACAGTATTCTGGACATCTTTTGCAATTTTTTTAATGAACAATGAAGGCTGCAAAGAAGACAGTTGTAGGTGGGATCAGTGTATTAGCAGCGGACTACAGCAACACAACCAGGGGGACTTTGTTGGAGCGCTAGCCTCGCTAGCCGCCGACCTCACCTTGACTTCCTACGTCTCCGGGCCGCCAAACGCATCGGGTGAAGTCCTTCGTCCTTCTGCCGATCGCTGGAACGCAGGTGAGCACGGGTGTTGATGAGCAAATGAGGGCTGGCTGGCGTAGGTGGAGAGCTAAGGATTTTAGCATAGCTCTGTGCAGTCCGGTTGCTAAGTTAGCTTCAATGGCGTCGTTAGCACAGCATTGTTAACCTTCGCCAGCCTGGAAAGCATTAACCGTGTATTTACATGTCCACGGTTTAATAGTATTGTTGATTTTCTATCTATACTTCCAGTCAGGGGTTTATTTCTTTTGTTTCTATATGCAGTTAAAGCAAGATGCTATCACGTTAGCTCGTAGCTAAATCATTTCGCCGATGTATTGTCGTGGAGATAAAAGGCACTGAATGTCCATTTCGCGTTCTCGACTCTCATTTTCAAGAGGATATAGTATCCGAGGTGGTTTAAAATACAAATCTGTGATCTACAATAGAAAAAGGACAGTGTGGAATCCAATGAGCCAGCTTGTACCTAAGTTACGGTCAGAGCGAAAAAAGATACGTCCATCGCTGCCTCTCAAGTCATTCACTGTAACGTTCCTCATATACGAATCTTTCATCCTCGCTTAAATTAATGGGGTAATCATCACTTTCTCGGTCCGAATCTCTCTCGCTCCATTGTAAACAACGGGGAATTGTGAGGAATCCTAGCTCCTGTGACGTCACGCTACTTCCGGTACAGGCAAGGCTTTTTTTTTATCAGCGAGCAAAAGTTGCGAACTTTATCGTCGATTTTCTCTACTAAATCCTTTCAGCAAAAATATGGCAATATCGCCAAATGATCAAGTATGACACATAGAATGGATCTGCTATTCCCGTTTAAATAAAAAAAAAATCATTTCAGTAGGCCTTTAATTTATTTATATTAATCATGGAATGCTGTTACTAGGGAAAGTTACAGGAATGCACACTTCATCCTATGCTTACTATACACTTCATTGTGCAACATGAGGATGTTTAAGGGGAACTAAATGTGATCTCTGAAAGGGGTACAAATGATTTCCAAAGCAGTGCTTTTGGTATAAAGTTAAGTTAGGTTAAATGAAAGTATTATTATTACTATTAAATATTATTATTATTATTATTATTTATCTTACGGTATATATCAAAAATAATATTGAGCAAAATTTAATTGAAATATTGTCGATGTGGCCCTCCAGCAGTGCTCGGGTTGCTCATGCGGCCCCCGGTAAAAATTAATTGCCCACCCCTGCATTAAACCATATTCAATTGTATTTACAATCCACAAAGATGTAAATATACCATCTAAACATCACAAAATGCCACAAATTCAGTCGGTCATTTTGAATATTTCGCTCAGAATATTTTCGTAAATTTTCATTGATTCTATGCCACTGGAGAAACACTTCTGCACTCTGACCATATTAGCAGATCAGTAATACTGGAAATATGCAAACATTGTAAAGAGATGTGCTGTCTGTCATTCACAATCATTATGTAGGACAGAACACATACGTTTGGCTTTTTTTAAGCATTCAAAATCGTAAATAGCTAACAATTGAGTTAACAGAGGGTCCTCTATTGCGCCCATTATACCCTTCTAAAAACATCTAGAAACCACAAACAATACTCCATTTACATGTGGTGACCTGAAAATTGACCAAATATGAGCAACCAACGTAGACGGCCTGTTTTAGCAGAGCATTGATAGCAGGGAGCTAATATGCTGCTATTGTTGACACACTAAGCCAGCGGCTGCTTCTGCTTCGTCTCAAATTTGGTAAAAATTTACTTCTAGATTATAATTAATCTCTGACCTGGTAGTAGACAAATGTGGCCATGGACCGAGAGGCTTGCTCCCCTTTTTTAGCCTTTCTTGGGGTCTGTGATTGAATCTTTATCTAAACGAGGTTATGTGAGAGTCCTGTCGGTTGGCATCCCAGCAAGACTGGAAATTTTAAAGTTAGTGTTTGTTTTATTATGGTTTATCATGGTGAGTTTTTATGTTTAGCACCTAGCAATGCTGTTGATGCTATAGTTTTTCCAAAAACGCTGCGTCTGTTTTGCACTCTGCTTCTAAAAACCTCTTTATGTTTGGGTTTAAAAGAATAAGGTTCTGGATTACAGTTTTATCAAAGTAATCCTGTTGGCTCTCACAAAGTCTGCTTGATTATTATGTTCTGTGGTTCCTTCTTCTACATCACGGATCACGTGACTGACTACTGTAGCTCATTACCTCTCAAAATGGCTCGGGAATCTCCATGAGATGTATACTATTTTAAACATATGTATTTATTCGCAAACTATAGAAGTATTTTGGTGTCATAAATTAAATATATATGGCAATAGCTTCAATATAGAGGTACTCTACTGGTACTTTAAAGGTTCCAAAACCCAACTTTTGTAAATTGACAATTATGTCTTTTATATTTAGTTCATTTGTTGTATCTTCGTTTTTGTTTACCCAATGAGTGCGGTCCGTGCTACTACCAAATTGAAACTAAAAGCTGCAGTCCCATCATGATCACTATGGATGCTTAATATTTTTTCAAGCCAAGACAGACAAATTCCTGCTTCCGATTCAGATAACCGATAACTTATTTGTATCTATTATTTTTAATTGTGGTTTTTGCACACCTGTATGTAAGAAAAACTCAAAGGCAGATTTAACAAACTGTACATGTAGATTTGTCCTGACAAAATAGTGGTCCTCAGTTTATGAGGATCTCAACTTACGAGTATTTTGAGATATGAGCTGTCTCTCAGCTTTTTTTGTTATCATACATTTTTAGTTATGAGCCTTTCTGACCCTAAATGGTGGTCTTACTTCCTGGCATTACTTTAAGTTAGAGATCGAAATAACTTTATTTTCCAACCATTGGAAACCATTAGCAGCAGTTGAGCTTCTACAGCAGCCCCACAGAAGTCGGCGACGTCCTCCTTTGGCACTGCTGAGGCTTGCTCCTCCACTGGTGGCTCAGCTTACTGCCTATGCCTGAAGCTGCTTTGGGAAGCAGTGTCCAGTCGGTCTGTCACTACGCCACGTTCCGAACTGGCAGTGTCCACTCTTCACCCTCACTACTCTGGTTTTGTAGGAGATAGCATAACTACAAATACCCACTTTTTCAACGCCAATTCCAACAGGCACCAATGAATTGATATAAGTTACGATCTCGGTTATGGAACCAATTGAGCTCACAAGTTGAGTTACTGCCATATCTGTAACAATGGCAAAGGACTGGTTCTCCACTAGCATCATGTTCACGATCACAGATCACTTTAGCCCATGTCTCTGGCAAACTTCATGGAAATTTCAAATGCTGCGGCGCTAGGAAAAAGCCAGGGCCTTTCTTTGCGGCCAGCTTTGGGGCAGTCTCATTAGCAGCGCAGGTGTCTTCCTAGCATTCACAACACTGCCGCAGTGATGCTGCCGTTTCAGGTGGTTGATAAGGTTTGATGTGTCGAAACTCAAGGTTTTTTCCCTCCTCGTGTAATATTTGCTGAACTTTTGTTGTGATTAGATAACGAAAAGCCTGCCTCTGAAACAGTGAAGAAGTCCCACACGATGTTTACAATGATGAGGAGTTTACAAGTAAGGCAATTGGGAGAAAAGGAGCGTCTGATACACCCTAACCATCCTAGTATGAGGGATCGCATCTCTTTGAAGCAGTTTATTTTATATTGGTTATCGAAGCAGTTTTTTAACGTTACCGGTGCGATATTATAATTCCTAATATTGACCCGATAATTATCGTGCACCAATAATCATAAACGTCAAGTTCATTGGGGCTCTCAGCCTTGTCAAGTTAAAATACATTATTGAACCTTCAGCACCACATATTTAAAATATTTAGGTAAATGCATTCCTATGTTTTCGAAAATGTAAGACATGCGTACTAGTAAATCACATTTGTTCATGAATGGCAGAATGCCTTTATCGATAATTAACTTAATAATGCTTCCTTAATGAATTGTACAGCTACTAAGATCAGCGGATACACATTACTACTATAACTCAAATCCTGAACGAAAAAAGCAGACATAATTATTAAAAGTGTAGGAACTGCAACCAGTTACTGTGTAGCAACTACCACCACATATCGATAATGTTGACACGTAAACGACACTTGTGTTTTGAGTCATAACCCGTCTGGTGCAACCATCCCCTCAGTCAGTTCTTCACCCATAATGTACTATCACCATGTCATCTTGGCTCACTCGGCTGCCATGTTCTAAAGATGACAGCTTGTGGCAGTACTGTAGATGTAGCCCATGGCACTAAGTCTACTCCACAACTGGCGGCTATTGTTAATTGAGAACATAAGGTTCCTTAAGTGGTGGACTCTGGATTCACTTGGCTGCTTGTTTCTCAGAAAAAGGCACTGCGGTGCTGAGAGAAGGTGTTTACTTAGCAGTCTTGGGGCCTACAGTGGTGTGAACAGAGCAAGCACTTTCACTGCAGTTATGGTTTGAGGGACATTACGGTAGGTTTTGGTTGGAGGGGACTTGTCGGGACATGTCTGTCTTGTTTGGCACTGATATGACATAGTGATCACATGGGTGTGAAAAATAAATTCAGGGTTTCAGGTTGGGGTAAGATGTGATAAGATAATCAGCAATGCTACAACTATAAAAGTATATAATTCTGTTTTTCCACAGGTCAACCTGATTAGATTTTCAAAATGGCGCCAGACCATAGCAGAAATCAGTAGGAATATATTTCTTATTCAACAGGTCAATGGTGTTTGCATTCATGTGATCCAATAACCAAACACATCTACTTGTGATTTAGGGCTATATAAATAAACATTGATTGATTGATTGATACTCTATGACATCTAAAATGATAGATTAATCTCTTAATAGATTACATTATATTGTGCCACTATATCTTTGTATTTTGATGTAAATTTGTCAGTATATTTGAAATAAATTCACACTACTACTACGACTACATCTCCTAAAATGATGATTGAGCATCCGTTTTGTAGGGTTGGTAAATCAAGAATTCACATGCCATCAGGCATGTGATTTTTACTTCTATGGTCGGAAATCCTTCTTTTTTATCTCTGTAAAAATATAAAAAAATAGTTTTCCGTTTTTTCCGACCTACAATGTGTTTTAAAATCTTGATCTACGGTTTTCCCGTAATGAGTACGGTTTTTGATAATCCAGTTGTAAAAAGTACGGTTTTCCATTAAAAATAATTAACTTAAAAATCGAAGCTACGTAGCGAAGCAACTCCACGGGCAGGGGACAAATTATGCGGGAAACCTCAATGATGATTGGTTGGTTTACATATAAGAAAATCCATGATTGGTTGGTTGGTTTACTATGATGAGTCACGATTGGTTAAGATTAGGGCAAAACATTACGGACAGGCCAATCAGAGGCAAGATAGGACGGGTCATAGAACCAGGAAGGGACATCACAACAGACCTGCACATCCCAGATTATGACGAGAGAGTCGGTGAAGAAAAGGGGGAATATTCAAGCGGGCGATTTATATATTAAAAAAACTAGTGGAATATGGCAGAGGGATTCTCTTCCTTAGATTTTTCTTTTAGCGATGTAGACGACGTCCAGGAAACCCACAATGCGTCTACTTGACCACATTTGGACAAAAGTATGCGTCTAGATAAAACATTGCCCAAAACATTCATTTTAGTTGTTTACCATTCAAGCCCAAATCCAAACTGCTCTCGGCATGGAAGACGTGGAATACACATTTAAGAACACACATGATTGTGGCAGACATGTGATGACTTTTGCTACAGCATAGACTGTCTATGCTAAATTTCATTTTCATTGGTGTTTTAGAACAAAACAGTAGCTGACATTTTGTTCATTATTTCTACTGTTTATATTTTGACATTGAATAGTTGAATCATTTTGAAACATAAACATGACTGCAAGATATTTGTTGTTTCATGCTATATATCACAAATGGCTATTCAGATAAAGTAAGTTAGCTAATGGAATAAACATTGCCCGCCTTGCGGCCCACAGACCCCCGACTTATTTTCAGTCTTTTTCATTAAGTTCAAATCACATGCCTGCTGTATAATACTGATGCAAAACCTCGGATCACAGGATAAGAGTTGGTTTCAAATCGACCGATACCGATCACATGTATTAACTGAAAAAAGTGTATTTATGGTCTGTCATATTGACAGTACAACAATATCAACACAATATACAATCTACATCCTCATTTTATTTTGTTCCGTACATTTGTTAGAACAAAACGGTCAATAGTACACAATAGGGATGTAACAGTATTGTAGATACCACGGTATTGCGGTTTCAAAATGTCAATAATGCCATGGAGCATGACGGTATTAAACAATAACTTGGTAAATGTGGAATTAATAAAAACGACAATAACAAAAAGGATTTAAGGAAAATAAAAATAATGGTCTACCCTTGGTATTAACACTACTGATTTATGGAACAATTTGTCTTCCCCTTATATGTATGCCAAACAGTCACCGCTAAATAGTAACAGAGCAGTTCAATGGTTATATTTTCCTCTCTCTAGACTCTATACAAATGTACTTGTTAATTTCCTGTTAATATCTGCTTTCTGCTGTAATGTGCTTCCATTTACACTTCTTAAAGTTTACTAAGCACTTGTTTTTTTGTGTTTTTTAAAGCTAATATATCGGCTAGCTTAGCTATTAGCTTGCCTTCTCCCGCATGCTGCTCTTCCGTGCATAACATGTTTAGCCTCGTCCTCCAGTGATAATGATACATGTAAGAACTGCAGTTCATCTGTTACAATGGAGGATTATTGATTTAGGGGAGCAGCTTCAGATAGCATATTGAGATCCACAATTAGCTGCTAGCCGCCTTTGTGGCAACTATTTATTTTGGTCTTGGACTAACCATCGAAATAGAAATCTACACTAAATATGACCACAATTAATTGCAATCAACGCGATTATTGGACGCATTTAGGTTGTGCGGATAGTAGAGATGCGCGGTTTGCGGACACAACGGCGGAGTACACGGATAATCCGCGTATAATCCGCGGGTCGGGCGGATGCTTGACGAAAAAAATAGATTTTAAATAGATTCGGGCGGGTGGCGGTTGAACCAATTTGGAAATATACATACATAGTTAAATGTATAAAGAGAATCCTATGCGTCCCAGCAACAAGTGCCGCAAGTGAGCGCTCCTTCAGCGCAGCAGGGCGCATTTTAGAGACCAGGCTCTCTCGCCTGAATCCTGGCACTGTAGATGCCATTTTATTCCAGTGTTATGAGAGTAGCGTATGTGTGTGTGGGGCCCTTTAACAGGTGACAGCATGTGAGGTGAGTGACGTCAATGAGTGTGTGGGCGAGAGAAGAGAGGGAGCGGTAGCGTGAGTGCGGGCGGGACTAGTTTGTTTTGTTTTGTGTTGGATTGGCTGTGTGCAAGCAATCAATAAAGCAAGAGTTGCAACTAATCGCCGGACTCATCGTTCACCCTAAAGTCGTCCGCTGTGTAGACCCACTGCGGGTAAAGTGAAGGGTGTTGCCCCGAGCATACATCGGCCCTGGAGAAGTGTCTCCCCTGCGCTCTTCGACTACGGTGTGGGAGCAGGAAGCAGGAAAGGTGCAACACCTGCATAGTGCTAACAAAAAAAAAAAGTAAGTAGACATACGGTTGGATATGTTAAACGAATTAGTCTACGTTACCTAGGCTATACCAAATAAGCCCATGTCTAACCTATATTGAGTTCGGTCAGCTGAATAATTTTGATGGTTACGTGTTGTTTGGGCGCACTACAATGCAAAGGAATTAAGGCAATTGCGTTGTTTATTGTGTTTTTTTTCTATTCAAGATATACTACTGTATGTTAATTATTTGGCCTCGCTTTCAAGTGAAGCGCATCTCCGATTGGCTACAATGTAAGGCTATTCAGCCTGCTTTGTTTGTCGCGACCGTCTATTTTCATTATAATTCAATTATTATTATTTATTTAATTTATTTTTGTTTAAATAGGGATGACATACATATGTTATTGTATAATTTAAATTTGTGCGCGTGATTGACAGCCTAAGGCTTATGAGGCACATTTTTTATTTATTTTTTTATTTCAACTTAAAAACGTATGAGCCTATGCCTATGCCTACAACATAAGCTATGTGTTTATCTTTATTTTCCTGCCTGTCGTTGACAATGGAGATTGTCTGATATTTTGTCATGGCTGCAGATCAATCAATAAAGGTTCATCTTTGTCGCGAAATTGTTCACTGTTTCACTGTGCACCCCGCCCTCGTCCCTATTTGAGCATTATAACGTTAACAAGTTAATATTCATTGAAATAAATTCAGAATTTTTTTTTTACCTCACGAAAATATAGGCCTAGTCTTTCTAAAACATTTTTTTAACTTCTTAAAAGCATCGTTCTGCTTGCTGCAACTGTGCACACAAAGTGTGAGGAACGCACTCCTGATCGGAGGGCATTGGCAACAATAGTCAACACTTTCTTAATGGAAATGACAATAATATTATAATAATGATAAATAATATTATCACGCATTAATATCTCTTAGCCACTAATGCGTGGCCAAGAGATATTCATGCGTGGCACACATTGAATGTCTCTGCTGCATTGGATCAGTCTCCTGTCTTTAACAGGCAAAAGCTTTCTATAACCTCACTAATGCCTTGCATCGTCTATATTAGATATATAACAACGGGCGGATGGCGGGTGGGTGTGGTTTTGATAAAATGTTGGTTTGGGTGGATGGCGGGTGGATGACGACTTTTGTGATGCGGTTGCGAATGAAATAATTTCCTATCCGCGCATCTCTAGCGGATAGGCTCCAGCCCCCCCGCGACCCCGAAAGGGACAAGCGGTTGAAAATGGATGGATGGACGGATATATCCATTTGTTGCATTCAGTGGGCCATGGTTCCATTATTCAAGGGAGAAGAGATGAGCACTTAACATTTTTCTCAGAGACCTAACATCATCTGACCTCCCCCGTGTTTTTTCCTGCGACTTGAGTGATGAGTCAGGTTGGTGTGGGAGTGCATGTGCAACAGATTGCTCCTAAGTTGAACCACGTTGCTCTTCGAGTCCTAAAAAGAACACCCTGGGCTTGAGCTGGGCGTTATGGCTGAAAACTGTACCATGATATAGTGTTTTATATCAGTCAATATCAATAATTATTTATATTTGTATGACCTATTGAAAATAAGGACCAAGAGAGAAATATATTCAATGTTTCTATTTAAAATGTGACTTTCCTCTAAATTGTATTACTCCATGCTATCAAGGCAGAAAATAAATTACATGTCAACTTGGGATGTCCCGACCCAGGTTTTTGCACTTCCGATGGTGTTTTTGCACTTCCGATCCGATGCCGATACTGGCCTTATCCGAGCATGTATTAAAGTTTAAAGTTATTTAGCCTACTTAGTTTTCAGATTCATGTTGAAAAGGGTTTTAGTACTCTTGATAACAACTAGCCAGCTGAATTAGGTGAGTTTGAATAATACACAGTATTGGGACTAACGCGTTACAAAGTAACGCGTTACTGTAATCCCGTTAGTTTCGGCGGTAACTAGTAATCTAACACGTTATTTTTTATATTCAGTAACTCAGTTACTGTTACTACATGATGCGTTACTTCGTTATTTTACGTTATTTTTTTATATAGTATCGGCTAGAAACAGGATCTGAATGTGTTTTATTGCAGTGGAGCAGTGACGTGCTTCTGATTATTCCTCTGCGCTCTGTGTGTGTGTGTGTGTCTGGGTGTGGGTGGGAAGGGGAGGGGAGGGGAGGGGGGTGCGCAATACAACGTAAACCGTTGGCCAACTAAAAACTAACCACAGAACACTATACGACTATACGGTATAGTGTTCTGTGGTTACTTTTTGGTTGGCCAAGCGGACGTGACGACAGGCTGTCCTCACTCAGGTCCGCACGGACCTGGAGGGGGCGTGCCTTAAGTCCGGCTGGAAATCGGGAGACATTTGGGAGAATGGTTGTCCCGGGGAGAGGCACTGAAATTCGGGAGGGTTGGCAAGTATGAGATATTCTCACTTCTTTTCTTTTGTCTAGCACAAAGAAAAGAAAATTTTAGTTAAATGTAAGTTGTGTCTTGGATCAAAGATCCCGTCTACTGCCCAAAACAACAATTAAAATCTGCCTGGTTAGGCTTTGTGTATGTCACGTGTGCCTTCCTTAGGTGAAGCCAGGTTTACAGCTATGTTGTTGATTGATTAATTGATTGAGACTTTTATTAGTAGATTGCACAGTACAGTACATATTCTGTACAATTGACCACTAAATGGTAACCCCCCAATAAGTTTTTCAACTTGTCCACTTAAATTGATTCAACTTGTTTAAGTCGGGGTCCACTTAAATTGATTCATGATACAGATATATACTATCAAATATATACTATCATCATAATACAGTCATCACACAAGATAATCATCAGAGTATATACATTGAATTATTTACATTATTTACAATCCAGGGTGTGGGATATGGAGGGGGGGGGGGGTTAGGATTTGTTGGTATCAACACTTCAGTCATCAACAATCAGCATCAACAATTGCATCATCAGAGAAATGGACATTGAAACAGTGTAGGACTGACTTGGTAGGATATGTACAGCAAGTAGTGGACACAGAGAGAGAGATCAGAAAGTATAAGAAAAAGTGTCTACATTTGATTATTTACAATCCGAAAAGGTATTATGTGGAAGGGGGGGGGGTGTTAGTTTAGGGTTGTAGTTGCCTGGAGGTGTTCTTTTAGTGCGGTTTTGAAGGTGGATAGAAATGCCCTTTATTTTACACCTTTTGGGAGTGCATTCCATATTGATGTGGCATAGAAAGAGAATGAGTTAAGACCTTTGTTAGTTCGGAATCTGGGTTTAACGTGGTTAGTGTTAGTGTTAGTGCTAGTGTTATTATGCGGTTTGTTACTTATGTATGTTATGTTGCAGCTATTTAAAATAGTTTTGTCAATTTGTTCTGGCCTGAAATAAATTGGCCCTATGAAACATATCTTTGTCTTTGTGTGTTGTATGTAGACCACATTGCTTAGCAGAGTTCAGTGATGCAAATGCATGTCAAGTTGATCAACAGATTGTATTATTCTCCAGTGCAATAACAGTATTGAAATGAAGGCTAAAAGGGCATTAATGGGAGCTTTAAAAAAAAAAAAGTAGAAGAAGTAACTAAATAGTTACTTTTCACAGTAACGCATTACTTTTTGGTGTAACTGAGTTAGTAACTGAGTTACTTTTGAAATAAAGTAACTAGTAACTGTAACCAGTTACTGGTTTTCAGTAACTAACCCAACACTGATAATACACAATGGAGATGTTGACGTGCAGAGTTTCAAACACTCTTCATTTTCTAGCAGGGGACTTTTCAAATGATGCTACATATTAGCAGTAATGCTACTTTTTATAGCAACGCTTTTGCCCCACACTTGACAAATTACGGTTGTCTGTTCGACATATTCCCACTTGAAGCCAAACCACCGCTAGACGATGGACCCCCTGCGGTTTTTCTTGGGAATTAATTAATTCTTCCTTCATTATTACCGCTCACACGGCTACGCTAGCATCACAGCTAACGTTAGCCGTGCTGCTACCTCTCTGCTGGGAGAGGGCGTATACGTATGTGACGTATGACGTGACAGTATGTGACGTATGTAAGAAGGTGCGCTTGCTGTCTGTGAGAAGCAGACACAAGAAGGAGTGGGAAGAGCCTGTCGTGTAATGCCAGCAGCTAAAACAGGGGTGGGCAATTAATTTTCACCGGGGGCCGCATAAGCAACCCGAGCACTGCTGGAGGGCCACACGACAATATTTAAATTAAATTTTGCTCAATATTATTTTTGATATACCGTAAGATAAATAATAATGATGATAATAATAATAATAATTTAATTTAACCTAACTTAACTTTATACAAAAGCAGATTGCTTTTGATGGTCAATTTATCCTGCATTATCCAACATTTTTCCCCATCAGATTTGGACAACCATCTGTTGTTAAAAATAGTTTTTAATCATATTTATTTTATATTGTTTTTTATATTCGTTTTATATGTAATTGTTTTTTCTTTTTATTCAGTCATTGGTGGAGCTAAGGATAATATTTGAATATTGTTTTTAATATTGTTGTGCAGCACTTTGGAAACATTTTGTTGTTTGTGCTATATAAATAAAGTGGATTGGATTGTCACACCTGCCAGCTTGTCCCATTTCAGTCCTAACATGTCCAAACACGCATTTACCTATGTGAACAAGTCATTACCTGTGGTTGTCTCTTTAATTGACTGCATGGCTGCCAGCTACTCCGTGATTTGAAAGTCTGCAGTTATCCCACGTAAGAAGAAGAGCAGCCGGAGGTGTCACGTACATCACAGCTCTCATCCGAAGTTAGCGAAAAACAGTCCATGTCTCCGGGCATATCAGCGCAACAGAGTCCAATAAGCACTCCTTAATAAATTCTCCGTCAGAAAACGCCTTACTTTTTCTGGCGCTTTTGTGACAAATGACGAAACTTGTCCTGACAGCTGCATCTCTGGGGGTGTGAAATATGGCAAAAAGTCCTTGTTGGCTTTGCAGTTTTACCATCAACGCATCGGCCTCCCTTGCGCGCGCTTCATCAGACACATTCCGGTATTTTCCCTCATGTTTCTTCGTGTAGTGGCGATTAAAATGATATTCTTTAAACACAGCAAGCTGTGTACCACAAATTAAACACACGGCTTTACCATTAATTTATGTAAAGAAATACTTGCCAGTCCAAAACACGCCATTCGTCATCAACTTTTCTTTTTTTAGCGTCTCATCACTTGTCTCTATGCACCTTCACTCGCAGGTTCCCCCCGGACATATGGCATAAATAACACATTTCAAAATAAAAGCAGCACAGTTGTATTGCTCGCACGACATAGATGTTTTTTAAACTTTATTTTGTAATTTGTTATTGCGCCGTTCAATTCACTCACAATCGCACACGCGCATATGTCCACACGGAAGTAATACAAATAACGCTTTTCAAAACAAAAGCAGCACCGTTGTATTGCACACACGACATAGATACTTTTTGAAATTTATTTTGTAACTTATGATTGGCCTCACGTGGGCCGGACAGGGATTCGCAAAGGGCCGGATGCGGCCCGCGGGCCGTACAATGCCCAGGTCTAAACTAAAAGCAACTGCGTGAGAACGTATACTCGAATATCACAATATAGTAATTTTCTATATCGCACAGAGACAGCTGACATTTTTACCGGTAACTTTTAATTCACATAGCCGTCTTAACGGTTAGGACACAGACCTGTGGATGTGTGGAAGGTGTGCTGGAAAATGCGAAACGTAAATTAGGGAGCAGCAGAAAAGTAGAATGTATTATTTAAATCTGTGCGTTGGAAAACACGGACCGAAATTCTTTTTAAAACTGGATCTGGATCTGCATTTTCCCATGCCTTGCCGATACGCATTTTTTGGCAAATATCGGCGGCCGATCCGATCCAAATATCGGATCGGGACATCCCTAATGTCAACACAACCATGGAAAACACTAAATCAATGTAAACACATTTTTAAAATCACATTGAACACTTAACAATAACCTCTTAAAATTCAAGTGCAAAAATAAGGAATACATAAATGTTTAATAAAGTGTAACAAAATAGTGCAAAGTGCGAACATGTAAACACAAAGAAACCTGATAACTATTTTCTGCATATTTAGTGCCAGGAAGTTATTGCTGTCCTCAAGGGTCAGCGCAGCTAAAATGGTGTGGTATTACCGGTCTTGATGGGGACGAGCACCTTTTATAATTTACAGACCTCATTGGTCTGACTCCAGTCTGTTTTTAAAAATCCAAAAAAGGGCCATACTGTCGAGGTGACTTTTCCTGTTTTATCAAAAAAAATTTTGCTCTTTACAGCACTCATTTTTAGTTTATCTTCTGACTCCATGCAAAGAATCAACCACGAGACAACAACATTGGCGCAACTAGACGTAATAGTTGATGCTGTTACCTGATTGGCTATTAGTGTGTCACTCCCACTGATCAATTTTCACACAGAGCGAGTGCATTTGTGCATGCAACCAACCTTGCTTCGCCATTTCCGGTTTCTTCTAACAACAAAGAAAAAAAAATTATTGAACGTTTAATCGAACGCATTTTTTTTAAAATATCAATTACGTATCTATAGCTATATATATTGATATCGTTTTATCGCCCAGTCCAACCCTGGGTCTTTTTACAAGGGGGCTTATATGTATCAGTAAAAAGACCAAAAAGCCAAAGATGCAAAAAAGAGCTAATCATTCGCCGCTACCTAAACAAACTGAGATCTTGCGAAGTATGTTGAAGTCTCGCTGGACATGATGGCTGAGATTTTGTGCGAGGTTTACCAAACCTTTTCAACTCTGGTCCATTTCCAAATTGCACAATGTTTTCGGTGTTCAAATGTTAGGGTTCCACCGTATCCTTAAAAAAAAAAGTTATTCCCTGCTGTTAAAGCTGTAATTGCATTTTCCTCAAGACCTAATAAGTGCAAAGATTACATTCCAAATATATAAAGACTTTATTACAGGGGTTACATGAGGTCAGGTGGTGGAATCTCCCAAACAAAAGAGCCATGGTGATGGAGTTCTTGTTATTTTACACCCTCAACTGCCACTCTCACACTCCCACCCTTTAAGACTTGCATTTAGAAGCATTAAATGACCTCATAGCAGGTTATATTGGAGAGCCTTAGTCAGCTGGGAAGCACTGCTCTCTTCACTGTTGTTTATTGTGTTTGTATGGCGATGTGTTGCAAATAGGTCCGTTAGAAGGAGGAGTCAGTCCCTCTGCTTGCTGCATATATTCTGTTGTGTCCTCAGACAGATTACAGCTGCCCCGAGATGTCCCAGACTCGTGCAAGAGCGGATCAGTGGATCTGTACTCTCGCTGAATAGCCCCAGATAACACAGAGTGACGTACACTGTTGGGCCATGCAGAACCGGTCTAGTCCCGTGTTGTCTTTGTCAGTGATTTATCTCACGGCAGGAGGCAACAACAACAGATGCTTTTGCCTCGGTCATACAACTCTCGCTCAATTTGAACTCACCTGATTATAAACCAGGTTACAACTACTCTAAAGACTAGGGTGTCTGAAATAAAAACCTGCACATAATTTAATCTTGACTTATGATCCCATTAAAATCCTAGTATATTGATGCAGTTTGGTTTCTAAGTTCTTTTGGCGGTTTGGGCCCTTTTCCAGTTTTTCATTATTTTTGTTTGTGGTTGTTTTAATTGTACATAGAATATTACACAGGCTGATAAAAATAAAATTGGCCCACAGGCCCAACAACCTGCTATGTGCCAGACCCATAGGAAAAGCTAACATTGCTTTGCATACCGTGCCCTCTGTGTCGGGGTCAATCCTTGGCCAACATTCATCCCTAGTGCTGTTGTGACAAGTTGGACTTTAAGTAGCCTAGTCGTGCGTCGTCACTTCAAGGGATTGAGCTTCCTCCAATATTTCGAGTGCAGAAATGGTCTTACATATTGATAGAACGTTTCATTTTTGTAGTAGGAATGTAACGATAAACAGTGATACTGATAACTGCGTTAAAACTTAGGACGGTTTGTATTAACGTTTTAATTTAAAATTTTAGAAAAATCAAGATTGATAACTGAACTGACTAATGCCAGCTCGCTATCTTAAATACTAACATGAAAACAAGAGACATTAACACAGTTTCCTTTGAAGAAACAACATAGCCCAATTTAAATTTTCTGCTTTACCTGCTTTCCAAATATAGACGGCCACAACTTTTGAGAAAAAAGATCGGCCAATAAGTTGCAATTGAGGCAGCAAATCAATCAAAACTCATCAAATACACACTCCAATACACTTTTGTGGAGAAATTGTGAGCAAGTCTCCAAAACATACTGAGAAATCTTTGTAAATTCCTGCCCACTTTTATTATTTTAATCTCAAAGTCTTACTAAGATTTTTTAAATCAATTATTTATTTTGTAACATTTTTAAACCACTTAGTGATTGCATTTAATTGCATTAAGAGCTGAACTTGATTATGTATTTGGAAATATTTAATTTAGTTTGTGTTATCTATTTTAAACTCATATTCTCAACTTTCATCATGTTCTATATTCTTGTTTAAAAATTACTTTCACGGAAAAGTTTTTTTTCCTCCTCGGTAAAGGCATTTCAAAATAACACATTTTATGCCATACCGTCAGAATATCATACCAGCGCATGTGGCATTCTGTGGGACAATGTAGTTAAACGTCAGCCAGAGCTGCAGGAACAGGAAGAGCCATCTGGACATGGTGGTTCTTGGAGCAGTTCGTCAAATGTCTCTTACGGTTTCCTTATTTAGGCTTGTCTTTAGCATTGACAATCCATTATGCTGCCTTGGTTATCTAATGAGAGCATGGGTTTATTTTTATTGGCATTTGAATCAAGGTTAATACAATGTTATAATCATATTTCCATCATATCTAATCTAATAATAATTCCTGATTTAAAATAGATAAGTATATGGAGTTCCCTTAGTGCTGTGCAACTCTACCTTCTAACCATGTTTTGATTTTGTTTTCTGCAGCACTAACCTACATGCATCCAATTATTGCCATTTTTGGCCTGCTCATTTGGGTATCGTGACCCGCTCAGATAGTTAACAAGGCCAGAATTGTGCAACTTTGCACTATTATAACAGATGGTTGCTCTTCTTTTGGAAATATGACCAACCCCCTTCATCACATCCGACCACTTTAAGGTCTTCCCTTTAGCATGTGGTATTTTAAGGGGTAGAGGTCAGAAGGTGATTGGGTGAGGGGGATCATGGAAGCCAGTGGGGGTGTTTGAGAGAAGGAGCTGTGGTTACAAGGTAGCAGCTTGGAAAGGCGCTTGTCCTATTAATTAGGCAAAACCAGCAGTTAATTATTCGGTTTTGTTTTCTCCCAATGCGACTATGTAGCTGTTCTTTTACAGAACATACATGGTTAGACACAGGCTCTGTTAACAGAGAGCAACATTGGGGACTCATACCGAAGGCGTAGAGCACATTGTTTATTAACAACAGTCTGAGGGTTCAGTAAATTTGAGACTACCGGTACTATCCCCTTTCTTTGTCCAATCATACGTATACATCTAATCAAGCAAGCCAGTTGCCTTGAGTATTTTTTGGGAGGAGATAATTGCCTTCACCCGACCTACCCTGTAGATTTTCATCTTAGCTCTATTCCAGTTGACAGTAAGTTCAGAGGTTAATGTACATTTTTCCCATGTGCTCAGCTGATTTTTACTGGTAGTTTTTTTTCTTCCTTTTATTTTAGACGGCGCAGCACATTGGTAATGGTAGATGTAATTTAAAGTTTTTCAACTCTTGATCAAAGAAGTCGTGTGCTCTGATTCATGCTCAGGTTTTCACATCCTTTGGCACAATAGGAAGAGGTGGGCCAAGGCACGACACAGGTTTCATGCACATAAACTGAGTCAGATAGCTACTCTAATGAGATAGATCTTACCAATTCTTGTAGATAACTTACACAAATCATAACTGAAATGTACTCAAAATAATCCAAAAGTCAATGCTTGTTCACCCATGACTACGTTTGTGTGTTAGCTTTCAACCCTACGGTTTATTATACGGTGTGGCTAATTTTTATTAATTTTTCTTAGCTAATGACCTTAATGTTTTGTATTCAACAAATAGTTTTCATATTACACAGGCAGAGACACTGAATATGTGTGTTATTGTTTGTGCTATGGCACCATCTTTTGAACGAGTTCGCTCACTGTAGGTGCTTCGGGTTGACAAATGTACTCTCTGCTTCGTGCTGGAAGTACATTCGTGCACAGCGTTTCTGCTCAAAAGGATTCTTCATCATTACAAGCAACATTTGTAAGTTTTACAATATATACTGAACAAAAATATAAACGCAACTCTTTAGTTTTGCTCCAATTTTCATGAGTTGAACTCAAAGATCTAAAACGTTTACTTATACACAAAATACCTACAGTATTCCTCTCAAATATTGTTCACAAGTCTGTCTAAATCTGTGTTAGTGAGCAGTTCATCTTTGCCAAGATAATCCATCCAACCTCACAGGTGAGGCATATCAAGATGCCTTAGGCTGCCCACATTTAAAGGCCACTCTGAAATGTGCAGTTTTATCACACAGCACAATGCCACAGATGTCGTGAGTTTTGAGGGAGCGTGCAGTTGGCATGCTGACAGCAGGAGTGTCCACCAGAGCTGTTGCCCGTGAATTCAATGTTTATTTCTCTATCAAAAGCCGTCTCCAAAGGCGTTTCAGAGAATTTGGCAGTACATCCAACCGGCCTAACAACCGCAGACCACGTGTAACCACACCAGCCCAGGACCTCCACATCCAGCATTTGCACCTCCATTATCGTCTGAACCCAGCCACCTGGACAGCTGCTGCAACAATTGGTTTGCATAACTAAAGAATTTCTGCACAAACTGAAATCGTCTCAGGGAAGCTCATCTGCATGCTTGTCGTCCTCATCAGGGTCTCGACCTGACTGCAGTTTGTCATCATAACCACTCGAGTGGGCAAATGTTCACATTCGATGGCGTTAAGCACGTTGGAGAGGTGTTCTCTTCACGGATTAATCCTGGTTTTCACTGTTCAGGGTAAATGGCAGACAGCTTGTGTGGCGTTGTGTGGGTGAGCTGTTTGCTGATGTCAACGTTGTGAATCGAGGGGCCCATGGTGGGGGTGGGGTTACGGTATAGGCAGGCGTATGTTATGGAAAACGAACACGAGTGCATTTTATTGATGGTATTTTGAATGCACAGAGGTACCGTGACGAGATCCTGAGGCCCATTGTTGTGACATTCACCCGAGACCATCAACTCATGTTGCAGCATGACAATGCACGGCCCCATGTTGCAAGGATCTGTACACAATTCCTGGAAGCTGAATAAATCCCAGTTCTTGCATGGCCAGCATACTCACCGGAGATGTCACTCATTGAGCATGTTTGGGATGCTGTGGATCGGCGTATACGACAGCGTGTTCCAGTTCCTGCCAATATCCAGCAACTTCGCACAGCCATTGCAGAGTAGTGGACCAACATTCCACAGGCCACAATCAACAACCTGATCAACTCTATGCGAAGGAGATGTGTTGCAATCCGGGAGGGAAATGGTGTTCACACCAGATACTGACTGCTTTTCTGACCTTCCCAGACCCCCAATATAGCAATACTGCAAACATTTTAAAGTGGCCTTTTATATTGGGCAGCCTAATATATATATATATATATATATAATCATGCTGTTTAATCAGCATCTTGATGTGCCACACCTGTGAGGTAGGATGGATTATCTTGGCAAAGAAGAAATGCTCACGAACGCAGATTTAGACAGATTTGTGAACAATATTTGAGAGGAATAGGTCTTTTGAGTATATAGTAAAGTTTTAGATCTTTGAGTTCAACTCATGAAAACTCACGTTTATATTTTTATTCAGTATAACTAAAACAATTCTTACCTACTAAACTGTCCAATATGTGACGTCTGTAGGAGTGTTTTCATGAATATTTGTACGTGCTATTGTAATGTAACCAAACTGGCATTGTTAGCGAATATACTAACATGTTTATAAGTGTCTGTGTTAGTATTATTAACTTACAATCAGTACGTGTTCATGCGCTAAATTAGTTAGATTTCTCAAATAGTTCAGTCCTAAATAAGCATCCTACAACCCATAGAAACATCTTAATTTGATCGTGTTCGGTTTTTGAAAAGTCGGTCTAAAACACATGGATTATGCGACGGAAAACCAGATCTCTCGACTGCCAGAGGGGACCCTTCGTATCACGCATGCGCCAGTCTCAACGCACGGGATACAACCCGAAAGAAGATACCGTTCAATAAAAATATAAGCAACAATTGTAATAAAGAGGAGACTGTTTATTTGCTTCACAAATTAAAAGAACATAACATTTAAAAAATATAACGGATTTATTTAAGAAGGTAGCTAATGAAACGTACAATGCCATCTTTATTCGAACTCACGAACGAATTGCGAAGAGGAAAGAGCACAAAGCAGGTATATCAAAGGCGAATAATAAAGCGTACACAAACCTCTTCACGCTGCATGTGCGCGCTCCAAACTGTGTAGTAGCAATAACTCTGTATTCCCCACAACTGGCAAGATAGTCCAGAACAATAGCAACCCTCATCTGGAACAGTATCGGCCATGTTTTCTTTTGGAATTAAAACTCCTTCTATCAATCTACGTAGCATTATGAATGAACTCCGAGACATATGAAAGCTTTGTTTCCATAATTCTCTGTCCGAAAATTCCTTCGAATGAACTCTCTGCCGCCGGTCTTTCCTTGCTTCGGACTTGCATTCACTCCGATACATTCTTGGTAGTAGAGTCATGTTCGTAGCGCAATCTAAGATCATTCCTTGATGCTGTCTGCTATTTAAAATCAGCATGCCCATTAGACACGTAATATTTGTAATCTGTTGCAGCTGACATCGGGTACGTAATGAGTACGGTTTTTGATAATCCATTCCGGTTTACGGCTGCAGTGGTAAATACTACGGTTTTCCATTAAAAATAATTAACTTAAAATCGACGCTAAGTAGCTTAACTACATTTCCCAATAATCTTACTACTTTTTAAACAGGTAGCGATTTCAGTAGTTTAGCTATTTTTAGACCCATGTAGCGGTTAGCTAAGCTACATGCTACAAAAGAAGAAAGAGGGAGAAGAGAAAGAGAGAACTGAACTGGCATGACAAAATATATTGGAAAATTCAATGATGATTGGTTTACGTATAAGAAAATCCATGATTGGTTGGTTGGTTTACTATGATGAGTCACGATTGGTTAAGATTAGGGCAAAACATTACGGACAGGCCAATCAGAGGCAAGATAGGGCAGGTCATCGAACCAGGAAGGGACATCACAACAGACACGCACATCCCAAATGACGATGAGAAAGTCGGAGAAGAGAAAAGGGAATACTCAAGCGGGCGATTTGTATATTAAAAACACTAGTGGAATATGGCAGAGGGATTCTCTTCCTTAGATTTTTCTTTTAGCAATGTAGATGACGTCCAGGAAACAAGACAGCAGCTGGGAATTAAAAAGTGCCTGCCTGGAAATGTATTTTTTATCTGAGTTTGATATATTTTGGATTATTTGCACAGCTATGTCATTTATTTTATGTAGAAATAATGTGTTTCTATTTTATGTATACATTCTTTTTTTTTCTTTTTTTGTTTATGGTATGTAATTCTGTGCTACTTAAACCGTTTATTTTATGTGCTGTTAATACCCATCTTGACTAAGTGGGTTAATATAAGTGCCATTGACAAAAATTAATATCTTTATATGTATATATTTCACCAGAAAATATATTGAGATATATATCGAATATCGAGTTTAAGTAAAAATATATCGAGAGATATTTTTTCGTCCAAATCGCCCAGCCCTAATTCACGCAGGTGGCTTTTGGCTCTGATACAAAGGCAGAAGCCAGAAAATTACTCCCCCAGTCTAACAGTCAAAAAGCCAGCTTTTACAGGCTGTGTAAAAGAAGCTTGAGGCAGTCACATACAGTCATCAAGCGCCACCTCAATATGTCAATGACCCAACTGACACACTTTGCTCATGCCCCATGGAGCCACTCGGATTGCTTCACCGCGACTCCCCTTTCTAGAAGTTGGCATGAGCGCAGCGCAGGCGAGGTCAGAGGCCAATGCTTTCACGTTCAAGGTTGGCTATGGTTACAGACAAGAAACCAGCATGTCCTACTGCCCCACTGTCCGAAGCCACCATTGGATGGGCTGCCTCAATCATGAACAGAAACAGCGAAGGGTAAGTCCCTTGTTATTGGACTGAACTTTGGATGGTAATGTCTTAAATATGCTTCCCACCTACTTCACTTGATATACTTCCATGTTACGTAACATGCATTTAACAATGAGTGAAGAGCTTTTCTCACATGATTAAAGGGGAACTGCACTTTTTTTGGATGTTGCCTACCATTTGCAATACCCATGTGAGACAAGAACATGTACTGTATGTCTCTCTCTTTTTTTGTGCACTCTAAATTCTAAAATATATTTTTTACGAGACGGCTAACAATGCAGGTAATGGAGATTCGGTCTATTCCGCCTATAAACCACTCTAAAAAAAACAACAACAATGTTTTATATACATGGGGTAAGTATGTATATTAGGTGCATTTTTGACAACATGATATTTACCCTATTGTGATCATTTTAAGCATTAAGGCGCATTGACATAGCGTATCGCAACGTTCGCCATTTCCTTCAACAGCAACAACAAATACTAATCTTGGCAGATTTCATTAGCACTAACAAAGACTACTTTAAGACAAATGATGTTCCAGAACCTTATATTTTTGAGCCTGAATGTGCAGAGGATGAACTCCAAGCTGCAAACGCTTTGTGCTATAGTGAAGCACTAAGCATCATGTAGCAGTATTGCTAAACAAGAAATACACATTACCAATGTAATAAAACAACCACTTACAGTACAATGTCTGCTCTCACTGAGATGTTTATCTTTTAGCACAAGACTTGTGTTCCCCGTTTAGATGAAAAAAAATCATAATGCTCACTCCTCAGGTAAACAGTACTGGAAGCAAACAAGCACCTTGTCATGTCTTCCTCAGGATGTCTTAGGTTGTTCTAAGTTGAATTTCAAAGTTGACCAGTTTCCCGGTTTATGGCCACAACCTTCTACTTTACAGGTTAAAGGCATGCTTTATAATCTAGCACAAACTTTTACCAACTCAGAAGGCTCATTGGCTCAATGTGTCAAAAGCTGCAGTCGTCAGCCACGTTACCTTTCTTTAATCAAAAACGTTCCTCGGCGTTAGCTCTTGTCATAAAACAATGTCGCTAATACTTGGTTAATATGCAAGTCACGGCATGTAAATTAAGTATTGTTGTCAATTTGTTCATGTTTTTAGAGGGTTTTAAAGGCGGAATGGATGATTCTAATTAACTACATTATTAACAGTCTTGTACTAGCCGCATTTTAGAATTTGGACTGCACAAAAAAGAGAAAAACACATGTGTTTTTGTCTCACATAGGAATTGTGAATGATAGGCAAAATTCTAAAAAATGGCATTTCCCCTTTAAGAGCTTTAAGGCTTTGAATGTAACATGTGCATATAAGGATGGATGGGTCATAATGTCAGCTTTATGCGTTTGCTCTTATATCCGTTCTACAACCGCTTACTAGTGTTGAATAGTCTTAAATTGTTGTGCTTTACTGTGTGGCAAAATGGAGTTCAGACATCTTTTGGGAACAATGATCTTTGGAAAATCAAATGTCCTGACCTTCATAAGAAAGATACTTGGGCCACTGGCAATGATTTCTGTGGCATTTTGTGAACCATTATGGTTAGAGTTAATGAAGGCTTATGAAAAAGTAAATGTCACAGTATTGTAGTGTTTATTTTCTGTCTCTCTTCAGCTTACATGCTCAAGAGGGAGACTTCTTTTATAGCGATTCCATTTCTGTTGAACAGTATTTTCTCCAAATATTTTGTCATCCCTATGTAAAATTTTCATTTTGTCCCTGTGCTTTGCGTGGGGTGTATCTGGGTTTTCAGACTTCAACCCACATCCTCAAAAACAAGCATGCTCGGTAATTGCAGACTCTAAATTGACCGTAGGTGTGAAAGCGAGCATGTATGCTTGTTAACCCTCTGATTGAGTGGTGTCCATGGTGTAACCCTGGCCCGTCAGCTGGGGTAGACTACAGCTCACCCAGAACCCTAATTGTGACAAAGCAATATAGAAAAATTAATGGATGGGTATATGGTTGAACTCCGAATTAGGGGCGTTTAACTAATCCACTATGAGTGCTATTGTAGTCAGGATTGTGTAACAAAACGTGTATTCGTTTGCAGACTTTTGTCCCCACACAGCACCCATTAACAACATGAGTGACAGGAAGTGCAACTTAAAGTCACGCGTCTCCTCCGTGAACAGCTCAGCCTTTGGGTAGCAGGGGTCATTGCTAGCAATTGTGCCAAGAAGAAGCCTACACAATCTTTTTCTGTCAAAGTCTCCCTTTTGGAGACACCTCACCTTCCTGGTGAAATACATAAATCGACGAAGAAAAGTGGATAAAACAATAGCAGTGTGATGTTAAAGGGGCTGTTTATAACTCGCTCACAGTTAAATTTTTCTAAGCAAAAAGATAACTAGAACACCATTGGCTAGCTTATGTTACCATTAATGGTTTACCAAAACCTATATGTGCTAAAACTGTATACATAACAATTTTTTTTACCGGCCCAATAAAATGATTGGGGTCTACGGCGATCACTCACCCTGTCTCGTCAACGCTTGCGTGCACACATACTAAAACAGTCCCAAGAGAAGCAATGAACAATTTGCAGTCATGTTGTTGTTCTGAGAGAATATACATTCAATGATAGCTAATGCTAACTATCCAAATCGGTATCATTAGCTTCCAGCACTGAAAGCTAATGCGTGTGCATGTGTTACGTACGTACGTAGTTACGTCATTAGGTCATAGAGGTTGGAAGAGGGCTGGATATGACATTTAAAATACATTGGAAAGTTAGGGCCCTCTAGGCATCTGTGTAAATTTTGCAATCAGCCCCTTTAACGTTCAGTAGAGGTGAGGAACTGGGCTATCAGTTGCCATTATTAATGTTGCACTTTGGGCGTTAAAGAAGTTTAATTTCCTCCATCCATCCATCCATCCATCCATGTTCTACCGCTTATTCCCTTCGGGGTAATTTCCTGATAACTAAAATATTAATTCAGTCTAGAAGGTTTTACTTGTCTTTTCCTTTACCTTTATTCATAGTTTTGTTTGCTGCCTCACTGCACCTAGAACTTGTATATTTTAACTGCTTGCCTCATTGTAGGTGCTGAGCAGCTCATCTGAATAACTGTGTTTTTAAGGGCCTGTCCCCACAGAACTGTTTTTAAGTGGAAACGGTGAAGATATGTATGGTTTCAGCTAGGGCTGGGCGATATATCGAATATACTCGATATATCGCGGGTTTGTCTTTGTGCGATATAGAAAATTACTATATCGTGATATTTGAGTATACATTCTCACGAAGTTGCTTTTAGCTGCAGGTATTACACTACAGGCTCTTCTCACTATTTATTGTCTTTCCTTCTCACGGAGACATAAAACAAGCGTACCTTGTTACATACGTCACATACTGTCGCGCGTGCAACCTCATATGCTCTCGCGGAGCAGAGAGGTAGCGGCATGGGTAACATTAGCTATGATGCTAGCGGAGCCATGCGAGTGGTAATACGAATCTGGTAACAAATGAAGGAATAATTAATTCCAAGAAAAACAGCATGGGGTCCATCGTCTGGTGGTGGTTTGGCTTCAAGTGGGAAGATGTTAAACAGACAACCGTAATATGTCAAGTGTGCGGCAAAAACGTTGCTACCAAGTGTAGCACCACTGCTAATGTGTAGCATCATTTGAAAAGTCACCCGCTAGAGAATGAAGAGTGCTTGAAACTACGCATGTCAACATCCCGGCCGGTGCCACACCAACAAAATGCCGAAGCAACCATTTCCACATCAACACCGTATGAAAAAAATAGTCAACAGAATGAGATGACGTCCGCAGTAACCTACCACATAGTGAAGGACATACACTATTTGATTTCCTATTATGCAGCTATTTTTTATTTGACAGTTATTGAAATATCTTGTGTGACATCATGCACAAAAGTGCACTTTATTTGTTTTAAACTATTGTAGTGGTGTTCTGTACAAAAGTGCACTTTAATTTAGTGTTGTTTTGATAAGTCATCTTAGTGACATCATGCACAAAAGTGCACTAATAGCTTGTTTTAAAATGTCTCTGACAATCTTGCACTTTCTGTTTTGCCACTGCTTAATAACTGTTTAATAAATACAGTTTTGGTAAATTGACTTAGTTGTGATTTCCCTCTCTGCATGAAAGTTTAAAATGAGCATATATTAATGCAGTATGAACAAGAATGTTTTAATGTAGAAT
This sequence comes from Entelurus aequoreus, assembly GCF_033978785.1. NCBI lineage: Eukaryota > Metazoa > Chordata > Actinopteri > Syngnathiformes > Syngnathidae > Entelurus > Entelurus aequoreus. The sequence goes on from NC_084732.1 coordinate 28,574,886, forward strand.
ATAGAATCATCATACTGGTGTGATTATATGCATCAAGTGTTCATTCAAGGCTAAGGCAAAATATTGAGATATATATCGTGTATCGTGACATGGCCTAAAAATATCGAGTCGAGATATTAATAAAAGGCCATATCGCCCAGCCCTAGTTTCAGCTTATTATTACCACGCAAACGGCATTTTAGGTTATCTGAAACTATAACGTTTTTGAAAACTGGCTCCAGAGTGGGAAGGTCTAAAAACTTTGGCATTGTCGTTTTCGTGCAGCAAAGGAAGCCGCCAGAGTACCCGAGAACGATGACGTCGCCTCCTCCTTCCTGCCCTGTCACTGCCCTGCACGGTCACATGACAATAAAAAAAGGAACGCCCAACAGCTGTCAACAACAAAGCTGTGATTGTAATGTACAGACAGTTGTTACTACTATTAGCGCTATGGCAACAAAACCCCGTCCAGTCATCATCTATCAAGTAGACATGCAGTGCAGACACATTCACAACAATAATAACACACACGTCATAAGTTTAAATGCAACAATGTCAAGCTCAGGCCACCAGAAGAACGAGTGCTTTTTTATCTCCTTTACTATTGTACGCTACTGCTAAAACCACGGTTTTACTGTTATATACTGTACTATTATGTACCAGTGATGATTAATATTGTAACTTTTGTTAAAAGTGTGGAATTAAAACGAGACTTGATTGATTGATTGATTCTTTTATTAGTAGATTGCACAGTACAGTGCATATTCCGTACAATTGACCACTGAATGGTAACACCCGAATAAGTTTTTCAACTTTTTTAAGTCGGGTTCCACGTTAATCAATTCATGGTAAATATCGGGGAATTGTGTGTGTGATGTAAACAATTACAGCTATTTCTTTACTTTCTTTTATTGAACAAGATTAGTTTTTTAAAATAATGCACATACACTATCAAATAATAAAAGACTACATACATTAATCTATATAAACACAATCCAACATCCTCTTTATTTTCCCATTTGCGTGCACCTCCTACGAATACTTTTTCTTCATTCTGTCTCCTCCTCGGCTGTCGTGGGTCTGCAACAACAAAGTAAACAATTTAGAACGTTTCATCACCTCATTGCAATCAGTATGTTAAGAAATACAAACAACATACCCAACACAAAGATTATGCATCATAACTTAACACATCGAAAGTTACATCATCATGCTAGCAGTTACATCATCATGCTAGCTAAACTACCTCTGATGTAACTTAACAAGTAGCTCGTAGCAGTTAGCTCGTCAAGATTAAAGTATGATTAAACCTACCAAAAGTGCATTTCTGCTTTAGTGTCTACTCCAAGACTCAAAACTATTGCTGGTGTGACTGTAAGCATTCGAGGGAAGCTGTAGAATGAAGCGACTTTCAGTGGATGAAGAATTTTCATGACTCTGAGTCAACATTCTCTTGATATTTCGCAGTTTTGTAATTAAGTGTGACGCGCAGAAGTAAATCCACCTCATCGTCGGTCTAAACAAGAGTCCCTTTCTTTGTTTTCTTTCTGTGACATGCTCTCAAATCTTTGGGTTTTTGCTTTTAGAGCCCTCCAGTGCCTAGAGCAGTGGTTCTTAACCTGGGTTCGATCGAACCCTAGGTGTTCGGTGAGTCGGGCTCAGGGGTTCGGCGGAGGTCTAGACACACCCGACTCATCATGTAAATAAAAACTTCTCCCTATCTGCGTATTGCGGATACGGCAACAGCAGAAGTCAGACTGATTTGCAGGTGTGTAATTTGTTGTGAGTTTATGCACTGTGTTGGTTTTGTTCTTTGAACAAGGTGATGTTCATGTACAGTTCATTTTGTGCACCAGTAAAAAAAACATGGTAACACTTCAGTATGGGGAACATATTCACCATTAATTACTTGCTTATTAACATGCAAATTAGTAACATATTGGCTCTTAACTAGTCATTATTAAGTACTTATTAACAGTGTTGGGACTAACGCGTTACTAAGTAACGCGTTACTGTAACGCCGTTAGTTTCGGCGGTAACTAGTAATCTAACGCGTTATTTTTTTATATACAGTAACTCAGTTACCGTTACTGCATGATGCGTTATTTTACGTTATTTTTATGTAGTATCGGCTAGAAACTGAAGATCTGAGTGTGTTTTATTGGAGCGCTCCGGTGGAAAAGAAGAGGCGTGCTTTCCCCCACCCACAGAAAGCACGCCTCCCCTCCAGAGCCGTACTTCGGGTCTAACAACCTTCACTTTACCCGGAAGAGGGTCTTTACAGCTGAGGGTGAATGACGAGCCCGGCGGTTTGTTGCAACTTTGTGACTTTATTGGACGCAGCCATCCAGCAAGCTAGAGCACCTACACGCACTCACTAGGGATGTGCGTATCGATCCTGTGGTATCGATATATCGATACTCACACGCTACTCATTTGGCATCACTTTTCTGAAAAAAGTATCGATATAAACCAAAAAACGGCGTGTGGGGGGTGCAAGCATCACTTTCAGATGTTTTTGATTACTTACTTAACTTACTATGTGCTGGGACACCCCTGTACCTGGCAGAGTATAGAGCTGGCCCAGTCACGTGACAGGAGACAGCGAATGAGCGTCGTCAACGTGCAACACACACACAGCCAGCCGACAGCGATGCAGCCAGGCATATCCAGTGTTGTCCAATTGTTGACTTAAAACAGGCATTGTTTTTTTTTTTTTTAGTAATGTTTACTGAATATTTTTGTTTAAATGATTATCCAAAATTCAAATAATTTCCACACAGGGGAATTTACTGTTAGTTGAAAATTGCTTGAGTATTTAAAACAAGATAAGAAAGAGATACCATTTGGAGATTCTTCATCTTTGCATTACAGTTTTATTTTTTTCCAAGAAAATCTTGAATATATGATTGAATGTGATTTTGGTTTTAATCTGTAACATGATTTCTTACATTTCGAAAACATTAGCCTATTTCATATTTCATTAATTGCTAATTATATCACAAACTTTAAAAAATAACTGCAGCTTCTTGCAATTCGGATTTGACTGTTAATTGGAAAGCCCTAATATTTAATTATTATTATATATAATATATAGTTATTATTATATATAATATTTAATTTATTTTTCATATTTATGTTATTCATTGTAATTTTACTTTTATTATATATTGACCATAATAAATGTGGTATAAATGGTCTGTATTTGTCTTGTGATTTGTCTTAAATAATAACAATAGTAATCAATCAATCAATCAATCAATGTTTATTTATATAGCCCTAAATCACAAGTGTCTCAAAGGGCTGTACAAGCCACAACGACATCCTCGGTACAGAGCCCACATACGGGCAAGGAAAAACTCACCCCAGTGGGACGTCGGCGAATGACTATGAGAAACCTTGGAGAGGACCGCATATGTGGGTAACCCCCCCCCTCTAGGGGAGACCGAAAGCAACGGATGTCGAGTGGGTCTGACATAACATTGTGAAAGTCCAGTCCACAGTGGATCCAACACATCAGCGGGAGTCCAGTCCACAGCGGGGCCAACAGGAAACCATCCCGAGCGGAGACGGGTCAGCAGCGCAGAGATGTCCCCAACCGATGCACAGGCTAGTGGTCCACCCGGGGTCCCGGCTCTGGACAGCCAGCACTTCATCCATGGCCACCGGACCTATGCAACTCCCCCTCGCAAGGGACAGGGGAGAAGAGGAGAGAAGAAAAGAAACGGCAGATCAACTGGTCTAAAAAAGGGGGGGTCTATTTAAAGGCTAGATTATACAAATGAGTTTTAAGATGGGACTTAAATGCTTCTACTGAGGTAGCATCTCTAACTGTTACCGGGAGGGCATTCCAGAGTACTGGAGCCCGAATAGAAAACGCTCTATAGCCCGCAGACTTTTTTTTGGCTCTGGGAATCACTAATAAGCCGGAGTTCTTTGAACGCAGATTTCTTGTCGGGACATATGGTACAATACAATCGGCGAGATAGGCTGGAGCTAAACCGTGTAATATTTTATACGTAAGTAGTAAAACCTTAAAGTCGCATCTTAAGTGCACAGGAAGCCAGTGCAAGTGAGCCAGTATAGGCGTAATATGATCAAACTTTCTTGTTTTTGTCAAAAGCCTTGCAGCCGCATTTTGTACCAACTGTAATCTTTTAATGCTAGACATAGGGAGGCCCGAAAATAATACGTTACAGTAATCGAGACGAGACGTAACGAACGCATGAATAATGATCTCAGCGTCGCTAGTGGACAAGATGGAACGAATTTTAGCGATATTACGGAGATGAAAGAAGGCCGTTTTAGTAACACTCTTAATGTGTGACTCAAACGAGAGAGTTGGGTCGAAGATAATACCCAGATTCTTTACCGAGTCTCCTTGTTTAATTGTTTGGTTGTCAAATGTTAAGGTGGTATTATTAAATAGATGTTGGTGTCTAGCAGGACCGATAATCAGCATTTCCGTTTTCTTAGCGTTGAGTTGCAAAAAGTTAGCGGACATCCATTGTTTAATTTCATTAAGACACGCCTCCAGCTGACTACAGTCCGGCGTGTTGGTCAGCTTTAGGGGCATGTAGAGTTGAGTGTCATCAGCATAACAGTGAAAGCTAACACCGTACTTGCGTATGATGTCACCCAGCGGCAGCATGTAAATACTAAAGAGTGCAGGGCCAAGAACCGAACCCTGGGGAACTCCGCACGTTACCTTGACATAGTCCGAGGTCACATTGTTATGGGAGACGCACTGCATCCTGTCAGTAAGATAAGAGTTAAACCAAGACAAGGCTAAGTCTGACATACCAATACGTGTTTTGATACGCTCTAATAAAATGTTATGATCGACGGTATCGAAAGCGGCGCTAAGATCAAGAAGCAGCAACATAGATGACGCATCAGAATCCATCGTTAGCAATAGATCATTAGTCATTTTTGCGAGGGCTGTCTCCGTAGAGTGATTTGCCCTGAAACCGGATTGAAAAGGTTCACAGAGATTGTTAGTCACTAAGTGTTCATTTAGCTGCTGTGCAACAGTTTTTTCGAGAATTTTGGAAATAAACGGAAGGTGGGAGACCGGTCGGTAGTTTACCATGAGGTCAGGATCGAGGTTAGGTCTTTTGAGCAGAGGATGAATAACCGCTTTTTTGAATGCTAGGGGAACAGTGCCGGAGGAAAGTGATAAGTTTATAATATTTAACACTGATGGACCTAATAATACAAACAGTTCCTTGATAAGTTTCCCAGGAAGTGGGTCAAGTAAACATGTTGTTTGTTTTATCCCACTTACACGCTGTAATAATTCCTCTAATGTTATTTCATCAAAAATAGAGAGACTATTTTGGAGGGCAGTGTATGTAATAATATTTTTGACTGACAAAAAATTGCCAATAAGAAATTATTGGTATCGGTATCGGTACCGATGAAAATGCAAGAAAAAGCATCGGTATCGTATCGAATCCTAAAAGTGTGGTATCGCCCATCCCAAGCACTCACTGTCGCCGCTCCCTCACCTCTCTCGCCCACTCACTCACTGACGTCACTCACCTCTCATGCTGTCATATCTTAAAGGGCCACACACACACACACACACACATACGCTACTCTCATAACAACTAACAAGACATCATGGCGAAGCCAGAAGTCGAGTTTTTTAACATGGAGACATTCTCAATACTTTTCTTTTGTCGAGCACAAAGAAAATAACATTTTAGTTAAATGTAAGTTGTGTCTTGGATCAAAGATCCTATCTACTTAGAGTTAAAGTTAAAGTGCCATTATGTTGCAGCTATTTAAAATAGTTTTGTCAATTTTTTCTGGCCTGAAATAAATTGGCCCTTTGAAATATATCTTTGTCTTTGTGTGTTGTATGTAGACCACATTGCTTTCTGAGTTCAGTGATGCAAATGCATGTCAAGTTGATCAACAGATTGTATTATTCTCCAGTGCAATAACAGTACTGAAATGAAGGCTAAAAGGGCATTAATGGGAGCCTTAAAAAAAAGGGAGAAAAAAGAAGTAACTAAATAGTTACTTTTCACAGTAACGCATTACTTTTTGGTGTAAGTAACTGAGTTAGTAACTGAGTTACTTTTGAAATAAAGTAACTAGTAATTGTAACTAGTTACTGGTTTTCAGTAACTAACCCAACACTGCTTATTAATGCCTTACTCGGCATGGCCTTATTATAACCCTAACCCTCCAACCCTGGCCCTAACCCTCTAACCCTAACCATATAACTCTAAATTAAGTCTTTGTTACTTAGAATATTTCCCCCTAGTGTCCAAAAAACTCTAAATTAAGTCTTTGTTACTTAGAATATGTTCCCCATACTAAAGTGTTACCAAAAACATATAACTTTGTCTTGAATTTGAAAAAAAACCCAACATTTTATTTTTCGCTAAGGAAGGGTTCGGTGAATGCGCATATGAAACTGGTGGGGTTCGGTACCTCCAACAAGGTTAAGAACCACTGGCCTAGAGACTCATTTTTTGAGATTGTAAACAATAACAGAAACGACTTAAGATGTTTTGGTAGTAGAAAATGTCATTCTAAGCACTGTAGTATCGACCATATATTGACACTAGGGATGTACGGTATACCGGTATTAGTATAGTACCGCGATACTAATGAATCATATTCGGTACTATACCGCCTCTGAAAAGTAACGGTCCCCTTTATTTAGAAAAGTATCAAAATAATTTTGGTAGCGGTACCAAAATATTGCTATTGGGACAACACTAATTGATACTATACTAGCTAAACTTGGTAGTTAGTGTCAATGTTTGTATCAATCTCTCCACCTCTGTGTATACTCAAGAGCTCTACTTTAGCGGTTAGCATTTCCTCCTACGGTGTGTAGTGTAGCATGTTTAGCTTTTCGTCGTCCTCCTGTGATGATACTTGTAAGAAACATAGTTTATGTGCTGCCAGAAACAAAGTTTGAAAGTTAGATGTTGACAGACAGTAGCTCGTAATTCGCTAGCGAGGACACTACATTGCGTTGAGGACGCATTTGTCGCTGTCAAAGTTGCAAGACAAAGATAGAATGTTTCATCAACATGCATTGTCACAATATTACGGTAGTATATAAGCTCTATACTCAACCAAATGTATTATTTATATCGTATGATGCAGGGGTGTCAAACTCAAATACAGAGTGGGCCAAAATTTAAAACTGAACAAAGCCGCGGGCCAAGGTTGAACAAATTAACCTTTTAAAAGGGACCCAAACAAGTTTTGCATTGAATATTGAACAAGCAAGGCTTATATAACTTTATAGTGACATGCAAAATCGAGATTCAAATAATAATAATAATAATTAAAAAATATCAATGCCATATCAAGTACAATTTAAATAAAAATTGAATGCCTCTTTTCTATGTGCAGCCTTCTGAGGTAAATATCAACATTAACTTTTTCCACAGGCTAATACATTTGAAAATAAAATAACAATGAATAAACAAACCATTCAGGACTTTAATAATAATAATAATAATTGATTAGATTTATATAGCGCTTTTCTAGACACTCAAAGTGCTTCACAGAGAAGTGAGAACCCATCATTCATTTTTACAACTCATTCATTCATCATTCATTCTCCAGTGTGAGCGGCACCGGGGCAAGGGTGAAGTGTCCTGCCCAAGGACACAACGGCAGTGATTTTGGATGGTAAGAGGCGGGGAGCGAACCTGCAACCCTCAGGTTTATGGCACGGCCGCTCTACCCACTACGCCATGCCGTCCCGGAAAACTGCTCAGTTTGCAACAAACTGATCTAATCTGATGTGCCCAAGCCAAATACCTGGCATCTTTTCTTGGATGCTAGTTCATTAATGTCGGGGCTCAGGCTTTGAGCTGAGGCAACCTTCATTATTGAACAAAGGGGTTCATCAGTCATTATATCTCGTAGTCCACAGTCTTGGGGGCGTGCCTTAAAGGCACTGCCTTTAACGTCCTCTACGAGCTGTCGTCACGTCCGCTTTTCATCCATTCTAACAACGTGCCGGCCCAGTCACAAGATATGTGCGGCTTCTGTACGCACACACACGTGAATGCAACGCATACTTGATCAACAGCGATACACGTTACACTGAGGGTGTCGTACAAACAACTTTATCACTGTTAGAAATATACGCCACACTGTGAATCCACATCAAACAAGAATGACAAACACGTTTCGGGAGAACATCCGCACCGTAACACAACATAAACACAACAGAATAAATACCCAGAACCCTTTGCAGTACTAACTCTTCCAGGACACTACAAAATACAGCCCCCCCACCCACACACACACACACACACACACACACACACACACACACACACACACACACACACACACACACCTTGTAGCGTCCCGGAAGAGTTAGTGCTGCAAATGATTCTGGGTATTTGTTCTGTTGTGTTTATGTTGTGTTACGGTGCAGATGTTCTCCCGAAATGTGTTTGTCATTCTTGTTTGGTGTGGTTTCACAGTGTGGCGTATATTTCTAACAGTGTTAAAGTTGTTTATACAGACACCCTCAGTGTAACCTGTATCGCTGTTGATCAAGTATGCGTTGCATTCACTTGTGTGTGCGTACAGAAGCCGCACATATTACGTGACTGGGCCAACACTCGTTGGACAGCATGAAAAGCAGACGTGACGATTTTCGGGAGGCGCACTGACATTTGGGAGTCTCCCGAAAGGGTTGGCAAGTATGAGAATTAGCGGCGAATGCGGTGTTACCGCGGCACCGCCGCTGTATATGATCGGCGGGCCAGCTCTAGTGTTAATTTGATATCGCCTCAAGGGCCAAGTGAAATTACACGGCGGGCCAAATTTGGCCCACGGGCCAGAGTTTGACACCCATGGTATAATGTATATATCGCCCAACCCTGGTCTGGATGAGGTTTTGCAGCAAAATTAGCCTTCAGCTGAGTTTTGTCTGTTGTCTCACAATGACAAAACTTTAATTCCCCCCCCCCTCCCCCCCCCCATGTCTGACAGCTTTTTTTATCAAGTGGTGTGTGTTGCTGCTCAGCTGGCAAAACAACTGCTGTTTGTGGTTAACAATGGTGGGTGTGATAGAGGACAAGGTGTTGTGACATGGGGTGTTTGCGTGTTTCCAAGCTTGAAGGAGAACAATGGCAGCTGAGTTCACAAAACAGAGGAAGAGTTCTCCTCAGCTGGAACTATACTCAGGCTCCTCAACCAATCAGGGCTTGTTGCTATGTGTGCACTAAATCTGCCTCCTTTGTGTTACAATGTGGGAGGGACATACACACGCACTCATGCTTATGTCCTGAGTTTATGGCTTTGAAGTACCTCAAGTGCAAATCAAGCTGTAGCAAACAAGACAAGTTTCAGGCGTAAAACGCTCTGCCACCAACTAGTGGTTGACGAAGCCCCTTTACCATTGCAGGAACCTTTTCAGGAACTTTCCTATTTTGCCTGTTTTTTTCAAATACTTCCCTGTGTTTCCTCCAAAAACTACCTGGTAAAATGGTTACCCTAGCAGCCTGCAAGGTCAGGGTCTTTTCAGGAACTATTGAAATGTGAGTAAATGGAAGAAAAACAAACAAAAGTGTAACAAAGGTAATTCATGTTAAATATTCACTATTTTGTTTGTTACATGTTACCAGTAATCCTAGGAATGCCTTTTGTTTAGTTAGCCAAAAGCAGAGTTAACCGAATCCTAATGCTAACTGGTCAACAGGCTGATGCTAATTATACATCAAACATATGTGTATGTTGTCAGTGTGAGCGCAGCACTGACATATATATGTATATGTGTGTATATATTGTATATATGTATGTGTGTGTGTGTGTGTGTGTGTGTGTGTGTGTGTGTGTGTGTGTGTGTGTGTGTGTGTGTATATGTATATATATATATATATATATATATATATATATACTGTATATACTGTATATATATATAAATATATATATAATATAAAATCTATAAGTAAATGTAAAGCTAACATATTTTCTTATATATATATATATATATATATATATATATATATATATATATATATATATATATAATATATATATATATATATATATATATATATATATATATTATAGCTTGTCTCCACAGTTTTCCCCCGTCTTCTTTTATTATTTCTATCAATCAATCAGCATCCATCTATCCATCCATTTTCTACCGTTTATTCCCTTCGGAGTCGCGGGGGGCGCTGGAGCCTATCTCAGCTACAATCGGGCGGAAGGCGGGGTACACCCTGGACAAGTCGCCACCTCATCACAGGGCCAACACAGATAGACAAACAACATTCACACTCACATTCACACACTAGGGCCAATTTAGTGTTGCCAATCAACCTATCCCCAGGTGCATGTCTTTGGATCAATCAGCAGCTGTAGTTAAATATGGCAGCAGTTGAATTGTAGGACATCCTGGTGCACACTAACAGTATGCAGTGGTTGTAAAAAGTGCCACAAAACAATCCCCAAGTTTTTAAGATTCTGGATTCTGAAAGATGAAACCACAACAAAGTTTTTCAAAACAATGTTTTCATGAACTGGTTGGAGTGACATAATGTATGCTATGTATTTGTAAAAGTTGTAAATGAAAACATACCTGTAAAAAGGGGGTAGTATTAGTGTTGTGTCATCAACACGCTTCAATGGGTTTTTTTTTTTAAAGCATCAGTAAAAGATGTTCGGTATACTGAGGCTGCAATTTTGCTGAATATCTGTCTACAAACACATTTTGATTAGGCAATATTTTCTTACAAATCTCTGCAAAATGTGTATTGGTCCAATTGCAAGGGCATTTCTATTGCATAGCCCTCATCAGTTCATCACACCCAATGGGGTGTCCTAATTTCTTCAAAACCTTATCTGGTTGTAAGCCACCTCTTTTACTCCTGAACTGTTACAAACAAGAGTGACATTTGAGGCAAAATGTGCACCTCTGTTGTGTTGCCTGTGCTATTAAGTGTTTCCCATGTATTAATTTACTTGTGGCAGGCTGCCAGAAGTAAATTTAAGGCTGCCACAAGTAAAAAATAAATAATTATAAACTATATTTTATGAAAAATATATTTTGTTAGATATTTTGTTATACAGAAAAATACATGTTAATCCTAATTGCTAATAACACAGATTGATTTTTAAATATATGTATAACATTTTTGGCCTGTCGGTACCTGTCCGCTGCCTCCGGAGTCCTATGAGCCAAAATAACCCGATAGGACTCTTTCTTCAGTTTGACGGCATCCCTCACCCGCTGGTGGATACCAGCGGGTTCTAGGATTACCGCCACGACAGGCACCAACTACCTTGCGGCCACAGCTCGAATCAGCCGCCTCGAAAATAGAGGTGCGGAACATGGTCCACTCGGACTCAATGTCCAGCACCTCTCTCGTGACATGTTCAAAGTTCTTCCAGAGGTGGGAACTGAAACACTCTCTGACAGGAGACTCTGCTAGACGTTCACAGCAGACCCTCACAATGTGTTTGGGCCTGCCAGGTCTGTCCGGCATCCTCCCCCACCATCGCAGCCAACTCACCACCAGGTGATGATCGGTAGAAAGCTCCGCCCCTCTCTTCACCCGAGTGTCCACAACATGAGGCCGCAAATCTGACGACACAACTACAAAGTCGATCATGGAACTACGGCCTAGGGTGTCCTTGTGCCAAGTGCACATGTGGACACCCTTATGTTTGAACATGGTGTTCATTATGGACGAGCACAAAAGTCCAATAACAAAACACCACTCAGGTTCAGATCCGGGCGGCCATTTTTCCCAATCACGCCTCTCCAGGTTTCACTGCTGTTGCCAACATGAGTGTTGAAGTCCCCCAGTAGGACAAGGGAATCACCCGGGGGAGCACTTTCCAGTACTCCCTCGAGTGTATCCAAAAAGGGTGGGTACTCTGAACTGCTGTTTGGTGCATAAGCACAAACAACAGTCAGGACCCGTCCCCCCGCCCGAAGGCGGGGGGAAGCTACCCTCTCGTCCACTGGGTTGAATTCCAACATGTAGGCTTTGAGCCGGGGGGAAACAAGAATTGCTACCCCAGCCCGTCACGTCTCAATGAGTGCAACGCCAGTGTGGAAAAGAGTCCAACCCCTCTCAAGAGAACTGGTTCCAGAGCCCTTGCTGTGCGTCGAAGTGAGTCCGACTATATCCAGCCGGAACTTCTCCACTTGCGCACTAGCTCAGGCTCCTTCTGCCCCAGCGAGATGACATTCCACATCCCAAGAGCTAGCTTATGTAGCCGAGGATCGGACCGCCAGGTGCCCTGCCTTTGGCTGCCGCCCAGCTCGCATTGCCCCCGACCTCTATGGCCCCTCCCATGAGTGGTGAGCCCATTGGAGGGGGGACCCACGTTGCCTCTTCGGGCTGTGCCGGGCCGGGCCCCATGGGGACAGGACCGGCCACTAGGCGCTCGCCATCGTGCCCCAACTCCGGGCCTGGCTCCTGAGGGGGGCCCCAGTGACCCGCGTCCAGACGAATGAAAACTGAGTCTCGGTTGTTGTATTTCCATAGAAGTCTTCAAGCTGCTCTTTGTCTGATCCCTCACCTAGGACCTGTTTGTCTTGGGAGACCCTACCAGGGGGCATAGAAGCCCCCCGGACAACATAGCTCCTAGGATAATTGGGACACGCAAACTCCACCGCTTGGCCCTCTTGGGGTTTGGTCACAATAATTTTAAATTAGCAATTTTGTCGATTTGGTTGTGTATATTTGAGGGTCCTCCTTAACAGAGACAGAACCTTGCTTTTGGTTGTGATTTTTATTCAAGTACACAATTTTGCTGACAGTATATTTTTTTATTTAGCTTGGATATTTAAAAGTTTACATTCCAATTACAATGTTCAAGTATACGAGAAATACAGGTTTATTGCATTTGAAAGGGTATGCTTGCAATATAATGTATTATCATTACATCAGCGGTTGATTTGGTCTTAGAATAATGTTGACAATAATATTGTTTATCGGCAATAATTTGTTGGTCAAAATGTCGTCCAGCAAAATTTGTTAAAGGTCCAGCCAGGCCTACCCAACATACCCCTAGCCATGCCCCCACCGCCACAGGTATATTTTCAATATATGGGAAACTCGTATTATTTTTCTGACAAATGGCTGATGGCTCTGTTATTAAACCCCAAAGTTTGATCCCATAAGTTGGATTGACTTGGAAGTTATCACACTACTCGATGCAATCAAAACCCCCACAAACAGTCATCTCTGACTTTCAGCAATATCAGAGCTACTTTGACAAAATGAAAGGCGAGGTGAGCTATTTGTCTTTCATTTGTCTTAAAAGGCCCTAGCTCCAAATAGTAAAGAATCCTTTAAAAATATCCTAAATGCATACGGTGAATTAGATCACCCGCAAAATCAGATAATTTGTTCCTTTTTAAATTTTTTACATTTCCTGAAAGTTTTATCAAAATCCACCCATAACTTTTTGAGCTATGTTACTAAATAACAGACAGTCAGACAAACCCCAGCAAATACTAACTTACTGACAGATGTAATTTATCGAAGGATAAATTACAGGCTGTAAGAGGGTTCACTATTTGCATCAGTCTCAGCCACTGAGCGTGCTAGTTTTATAGCAGAATTAAATAAATGGTGTGAACCCTTTTGTTTGTCATCCACTCTCTGTCTCTGTGCGGGGAGGTCGGGTCGCTCGCTAACATATATGCACAGTAAAAATCACCCGTATAACGTAAACGTAAGGTAACATAAAATATGAACATCATTTGTTCATATTTCTGACATTTACTGAAAGTTTCATCAAAATCTGCCCATACATTTTCTTTAACTAACTGACACAAACACCACTTATACATAACCTCCTGGCAAAGGTAAACATACTAACAGTTTAAGTAAATATTGTTTGATCCTACCCTTTAAGCTACTCCAAAATCAGGTGGGGAACTACTCGTAGCTCACAAGCTACCCGTTAAAGACCCCTGCTTTTGAGTGTGTAGTACAAAATGTGGCACATCTTTAGGGGACTGACAAGCGTGTATGCAGTATGTAAAATTTTGCAAAATTATTTGAAAGTCATTAAGGACACTATTAGTCACAGACCATTTGTCTAATGACGATAAAACTGAGAATGATACAAGCCAGCATGTCTTCAACAACATTTTGAAGACAACCCATATAGGCCATCACAAATGTCAACTACCTATTTTTGATTAGATTTAGATCTGAGCTCTTGCTGGCCCATGAAGAAACCTTTTATTTTATTCTGATAGTCTTTTTTTTTTTGTGGTTGTATTTTTTCTATCCGCTATGCAAACAATGGGGCACCTAAATTTTTTGGAAATATTTACTCTTACCAACAATCAGTTCCTATTTAAAGACTGTTTGGAACCAACCATTTGTCATTTTTTAAGCTAACAATACGCCCGTTTACCACCGCAGGAGCTTTTACAGGAACGTTCCCATTCACCCTTGTAAATCAAATACCTCCTGCCTTTCCACCAAAAACTACCCAGGTTAATAAAGTTCCAGAGGAACTATTTCAATTCCTGTAGTGAGGTGGTACTTTGAAAAGTTCCTACAGGAACCTCAGAGCGGCAGGCTGTGCTATTGAACGCTGATTGGTTGAACACATTTGGGGCATTCCTAAAACTTTGCATTCAACATTTAAGCCACCATTAGACTGTGCAAGACAACATATTTTTTTTAATTTATTGTTTATATTAGTATTAAGATAGATGGATAGGAGAGAAAGAAGAACGAAAGGAACTTTCGACTTTACAGGAACTTTAGTGGGGCCTCTGTGTGCTGTAGAACGCTGATTAGATAAACTATCTTGTACTCCTGGGCGGATAACAAATTTTGCTGGATGATGTATTGACCTACAAATTATTATTGATATACGATATTATTGCCAACATTATTTTGAGACCTAATTAACCACTGACGTAATGATAATAAAATATATTGCAAGTATACCCTTATAAATGCAATAAACTCGTATTTCTCACAATTTTAATGCAGGGACTAGGGTGGCGGAAGCGGGGATCGAACCTGCAACCCTCAGGCCACTCTACCAACCGAGCTATACCGCCGGACTTTGAAGCGATGACGCAAGCTGCTCTCCGGGACCCTGAGATTTTGTTGTTTGGGGATATATATGAAATAAAAGAGGTAGTAAGTAAATAAGTAGAACAAAGGTAAATCACATCAAATAGCCATTATTTACTTTGTTACATGCTGTAAAAGTAGTCAGTGACATGCCATTTGTGTAGTTATTAGCCTCAACCAGAGTGAACCGAATGCTACAGTAATTCTAACAAGCTGACGCTAAATTTGATGTTTGTGTTGTCGCCGTGAGATAAACACTGACATTTATTATCAACATACATTGTTATTTACAGCTATAATGGACTATAAGGACTTGTCTCACCTCATGAGTTTGTTTACTGAGAGTATGACTTTCTGACTGTTGGACACTGAGTATGGACAAACCTGACTTTTTATATACAATTTGGTACACTTTGTTTTTGAATTATATGCTTTTTTATCATATTGCTTTGTATTGTATTTACTTATACTTGAGAAAAATAAATATGACTCATGTGTCTGTTTATTTACATGGTATCAATGTAAAAATGTACCACCACTCATCAATATGTCATCAGCCTGGTTTGTATAAACTACCCTGAACTGTGAAATGAGGTGGAAATACAAACCATGGGTCTTCAGGAACTAGTAGTTCCAGGAACTTAAAGTTCCTGAACCTTTTGTGGGGAAAAAAGGCATCCAGTTACAAAATGACTGTTTTGGGGGAATGCCAATTTCTTTCCAGAGCCCATTGCTACTTCCAGTCTTGTAATTGCTTTGGCACAACGCAGACACAAACAGGAAAGGTGAGCATACCGCTGACGTCTAGTGTAAGGTTAGCAGGGCGTGCGTTTTCTGCAGTCAAACCACACGGAGGGAGAAGATACTAAACACAAAATGTATCGAACAAGTTAAGAATACGTTGCGATTACATAGTCCTTTGTCGAAGCACAACACACACCTTGGTTGTCTTTAAACATTATCAATATGCTGCTCATTCCAATTCATGTTCTTCAATCCCCGTGATGGGAATGTTTAACACATTGTTCCCGTTGCCTTGGTAACATGGCCATTTTCCCTTCTGGTTAATAACTCTTGTGCCCACTAAAGATTGCTCTCTGTCATTCGTTAAGCTTGCCTGTGCTACACATTTTCTTCCTTAGCAACTGTACTTTTCTTCTATGATGTGAAAGGGGAAAACATACTTTGCCACAGGGCAGCTCTGATAATTATATTTCCTAACCATGTCTGCTTTTAGAGGCTCCATAGCTAACATATATTAAAATGCATCTGGCTTCTTTCTGCAAAAAATGACAATGTAATATTTGTTCTGCAGACAGAATTCAATGTGACCCAGTCATAAAAGCATGTGAAGTATTTTTTATCACATTGGAATTCCAAATAATTAATATCAAATGATAATGTTCCTGCAGAGACTCCCAAAGTTCATTCGACCCGAGACTGTAATATGCAAACGTTGCATGTTTCCAAGTCAAAGGCAAACTTTGGAGAGTGGGGGACAGAATGTCCTGCAGTCAACATAATTGAAACAACATTAGACGCTAAAGCTGTATTGTCACACCTGAAGAAATATGAGCATGTTGTCAACGTTAGAATGCATTGCAGCATATTTGTTTATTCCACTGGAAACTGGCAGTTTTTGGTTCACGCTCTCACAGAGGTATTATTTTTAACAATATGTATGTGGTTGTGGTTTTCAGGGGTGTATAACGTGACTGCATCACACGGAGATGAGTCAAAAGTATAGCCACAATAAGCATTTTGTCAAAAGTGAGAATTATTTACATCAACTATGTCCCAATAGTTCATTTTGTGATCTTATTTGAACATTACAAGATAACCAGTCAGCATAATGGGCTATATTGTTATTGCTGCCATGCAAGAATCAATTTGGTAAGTAAGTGATTTCACTGCCTTAAAGGGGACCTATTATACAAACCTACGTTTCTTACCTATTGGTATGTTTTTTGTGTATTTGGGGTCTGCTTAAGTCCTGAAAATTTGAAATCAAACCATGGAGGCATGGCAGAGATATTTATCCAACAATCTTGCCTACATACTTCAAACGAGCCGTTTGGAATTTGCCCCATTTGTGACGTTTTCCCCATTGTTAACCTAAGCAGACCTAAGCAGATATTTCCATATGTTTTACCCAAAGAGCTTTGCGCAAGAAACACATTTTTGCAGGTTTACTGCCAGGAAGTTACATGGTCTGTGTAACTTTTAATTTGGTCTATTACTCTTATTTAAATTTGGAGATTAATTTATGTTACGCAGTAATTATTATTTAAATAGTATAGGACCAAATTATGATTTTAAAGTAGCACATTTGTTATATTTTGTAATGTATTTTATTTATACAGTCCTATATCATTTTAAAGTAGCACATTTGTTATATTTTGTAATGTATTTTATTCATACAGTCCTGCACTATAGTTTTGTACATCCGAATAGGAAAAGGACATGGGTTGAAAAGAAAAGATGAGCGCGGCGAAGGGCTACGATCCGTTTTTTAAAAATCGAATAAAGTGCCATACTGTCGATGTAACTTTTTCTGTTTTATCCACAATTTGTTTGATCTCTGCAGCACTTATTTTTACACTTTTCTCACTCCATGCAGAGAATCAACAACGAGACAGCAAAATGGCGCAACCAAACTTGATAGTTGGTTCTGTTACGCGATTGGCTCTTTAGCATGTCCCTCCCATTGCTCACCGATTACTTCGTGTTTTGCTAGGTTACAAGACCACTAGTGCCTTTGTTCATGTAGCCGACCATGCTTCGTTCTTTCCGGTTTCTTCAGACCAAAACACATTTTTTATTGATTATACATGTAATGTCCTGATGAAGAGCTACTTATAGGCAATCAATCATCCTTGCAATGCAAAATGGATTGTCTTATTGACTGTCACTGTTCCCATTTAGCACAGTCCTGATTTGCATTCCTTCTTTTGCATTTCCTTTACACATGCAACACTTTTAAGCTCAGACTGATCTTGACATGCAAATAAACAGGTTTTCATCTATTTGCTATTGCTGTTGTTAAGCGTCTTTTAAATTCTTATGATCTGAAACTGCCTCAAAGACGTATGGCACCACCTGTTGATTTGACATAAACTCGACAGCCCTCAAATATGTTTTGTTGCAGACAGTGATTCATTCTTGTTTTCAATAGGGCATATAGATTGCTTTGGGATATTTATATACTGTATATATATTTGAAAAATACTCTTCTATTTTTCTGCTAGCATTGCTCAGACTTTTTATTATTCATCTCTTTCTGATGTGTGCTTGTTTCTCTCCCAGGCTGCATGTTATCACTACTGTCCATATACAGCACCTAGCCCTTTGATAAGCGTTGGAGCAGATGTGGCGCAGTTAAGCTCGTCAGTGCTTTTGACTTTGATCGTGTGTGTCTTTGCAAACTGCTGGCAAGACTCAAGCTGCTGCTCTCAGTTGCATTTGAATGATTCATGCTCGTATACAAATGGAGTGCTCAACGCCATACAGAATAACAATGGGAGTGTTTTTTTTTTTCAAATGTTTTTTTCTACCAATATTCAAATTAGCTGTGAGTGTGTTAATGTGCAGCTTTTGCTATGGTAAACCAATCTAGCTTGTGTGTCCATCCTGCATGGATTAATGGGCTAGTTTATATAAAAGTGTGCACGTTTGCATGTGTGTTTTCTATCGTCCCATCTGACTTTTTTAAAATAGAAACACTGCTGAGATCAAATCATTGAAATTTGATTATTTGCCTGTTTTTTTCCACACGAGTGAGGAGTCTCAAAACACATCTAAGCACCATTAGACTAACGATGGCCAAGGAAATGAGCGACATATTTGCCAACAGTGACGATTGATTGATTGATTGAGACTTTTATTAGTAGGTTGCACAGTGAAGTACATATTCCGTACAATTGACCACTAAATGGTAACACCCGAATAAGTTTTTCAACTTGTTTAAGTCGGGGTCCACTTAAATTGATTCATGATACAGATATATACTACCATATATACTATCATCATAATACAGTCATCACATAAGATAATCACATTGAATTATTACATTATTTACAATCAGGAGTGTGGAGGGGGGGGGTATGGACATCAAGTAGTGGACATAGAGAGAGAGAGAGATCAGAAGGCATAAGAAAAAGAAAAAGTATCTTCATTTGATTGTTTACATTTGATTATTAGCAATCCGGGGAGGGTGTTAGTTTAGGGTTGTAGCTGCCTGGAGGTGAACTTTCATTGCGGTTTTGAAGGAGGATAGAGATGCCCTTTCTTTTATACCTGTTGGGAGCGCATTCCACATTGATGTGGCATAGAAAGAGAATTAGTTAAGACCTTTGTTAGTTCGGAATCTGGGTTTAACGTAATTAGTGGAGCACCCCCTGGTGTTGTGGTTATGGCGGTCATTTACGTTAAGGAAGTAGTTTGACATGTACTTCGGTATCAGGGAGGTGTAGCGGATTTTATAGACTAGGCTCAGTGCAAGTTGTTTAACTCTGTCCTCCACCTTGAGCCAGCCCACTTTAGAGAAGTGGGTAGGAGTGAGGTGGGATCTGGGGTGGAGGTCTAGAAGTAACCTGACTAGCTTGTTCTGAGATGTTTGGAGTTTAGATTTGAGGGTTTTGGAGGTGCTAGGGTACCAGGAGGTGCATGCGTAATCGAAAAAGGGTTGAACGAGAGTTCCCGCCAGAATCCTCAAGGTGCTTTTGTTGACCAGAGAGGAAATTCTGTAGAGAAATCTCGTTCGTTGGTTAACCTTTTTGATTACCTTGGTTGCCATTTTATCACAGGAAAGGTTAGCCTCTAGAATGGAACCTAGGTAGGTGACCTCATCTTTCCTGGTGATAACAATGTCACCTACTTCTATGGTGAAGTCATTGACTTTCTTAAGTTTGATGTGGGACCCAAACAGGATGGATTCTGTTTTACCCAAGTGTATGGATAGCTTGTTGTCAGCGAGCCAGGTGCAAGTTCTACAGAGCTCAGCACTGATAAATTGTCCTGCAGTGCTGCAACCGTGTGTTTGCTCTAAATGGTGTGTTAGCTACCAAAGCTAACCCCTTGCTGCTGTCCTGGAGGACATTTTCCATCCAACATAACTGAGCACTGATCTGCTCCTGGGCCAGAGACATAGAGATGAATGAGAGGTGCATGTTTTGTGTGCTAGCGGCGGGACTCCAACATGATGGCAGGCGCTTGTAGCCTCCTGATCATAAGAAATCCTAATCTAAATCTGACTTGTTACGTAATTCACATTTGCCTCGTGCAAACAAACACAAGAGAGGTCACGGGCATGTGGGGAAGAGAAAGGGATGAAGTGTTGCTTTGTGCCTGCGTAATAGTGCAAAGTGCATCAAACAAGCTGCTTATTTCCACCTAACAGTTCAGTTAAGCTCGCCATGGTACCCTTTGGAACAATAAACCCTGATCAAGCATGTGGTGATAGCTGCATTAGCCTACATTAGCAGGTTTCCCACAGAGATCTTGAAAAATAAGATACAACAGATAAATAGGTCGAGCTTTTTGTCACCCGTGCATTCCCCAAAAAAAGCTAGTAAACAGCAGTGCATCTATTAATGCCTCACTACACAAGTGTCGTACTACAACCTTTACCCCAGAGAAAGTGAGGGGAAAGGTTGTAGTGGGATATTTTGGGTCCCTTTACAAGGTTGACAAAGAAAAACACATAACAAACGTAACCCAACCATACTGCTCGACGTCAAACATGACTTTAGATACTATATCATACCGTTGTGGCTGGTACTCCTAAAGGAGAGTAATACTGTACTGTTTTTTTATGTACTTGTAAAAAAGCAGATCACTTCCTGGTTTCTGAAGGATGACAGACAATGTTAAGAACTGACGTAAAGTCCAAGTGAAAATAAACAATGCTGCAGTCTGTTAACGAACAGTAGTTCATTGAAAGGCAGATAGCATACTGAACTTTACCTGACAGTATACTGCCTGATACAAGTTGTGTTTGACAGCTTTTTTGGGTTTCTAATTGCCATCTACTGTAAATAGTGCTAGTAGATGTGCGAAATATGTACGATATAAATACTATAAATTTGTTCGACAATGGAGCTTTTTATACTATCGTTATAATGTGGTAATGCATGTGGATGCCACATACTAGCTAATTTGACAGTGACTAGTAGAGGTGGGGGAAATAATCGATTTTTTTAGATGCATCGCAATTCAGACTTGGACGATTATAAAATCGATTATTAAACCTCGATAATCGATGTATTTATTGTAAATAAAGTAATGCAGACAGTTATACAATTTGGCTGACTGCAGCAAGCCACCTCTCCCGATTGATGCGACCACCTCCTTTATTATAGGACACTTATGTTCCAGGTTTGCACATATTTCCATTATTTTAATTAATGTGATTGGAATTAACTGTTTATTACAAATGCACTGTTTTTAAAAGTTGCAAGTAATAAAAGCTTATTTAGTGAAACGAAAAGAAATGTAAAACTGCATCAATATGCATTAATTAAAGATGCATCAATAATAGTTTTTTAATCGAATTGTAGCTCCTGAATCGTAATCGAATCGTGAGATGCCCAATCATTCCCCGTGTCTTCAAAGCAAAGCAGTATTCTTGCTAGCAGTTAATGTCCCTTTACAATGCAAAGCCACTTCTAAATCAGCAATCCTCGCCTCTAAGGTGGCAAATAAACTGTTTCTCACAAGTATCATCCCTAAAAGGACGAGGTATGGCTAAACATGCTACACTAAACACCATTGATATGCTAACCACAAGAGAGAGCTCTTGAATGTAAACAAAGGTGGGCGGATTGATACGAATATCAATAGTAACGATACCAAGTATAGTATCCGGTCGATACTACAGTATTTCGATGGATATTTTTTAACATTAAAAAATATTTTGTCGTTATTTTCAAACTCAGGAGATGAGTCTCTGGACAAAGGAGGGCTTTAACAGCAGAAATCAAAGGCTTACATCTAACAATTTTAATATTTATTGATATTGTTGCACTGCCATCTTGTGTTTTTGTCTGATTATAATTGTGATCAAAAATGTAATCATTCAATGATCTTGAAAATTTGAAGTATCAGTATCAGCAGTGGTATGACCAATACTGGTCAGATGATACCAAACTAATGAAGTAAGTTTCCAGACATCAGAAGAATAAGTGCTTATTACATTTTAACAGAAATGTAGAGATAACCATGTTACAACAGAAAGTAAGCAGATATTAACAGTAAATTAGCAAGTAGTTTATTATTAGTTTTGAGAAATTAATACAACCGGGAAATTGTTACGTTACCGCATATGTCAGCAGCCTAATTACATAACCGTTTTGAAATGCTTCTACTGAATTACCATTCCCATAATATTATATCCATCCATCCATTCTCTACCGCTTGTTCCTTACGGAGTCGTGGGGGGTGCTGGACCCCATCATGTTGGTATATATTGTTATCGCAGAAGGCTGCAATATATATTGCGATGTATATTTTAGACTTATTTCGCCCATCCGTAAGAGCTATTCATACCTGTAACATTGAGTAATCACCTTATTTTTCACATAGCAAAAAATATCATTTTAAGCACTTCCAAAGTCCCTCTTTTGGAGGTAGGTTACACATTACAGGAGACCAATAATGTGCCAGCCAGTAAGGTTTTAGTCATAGGCCAGAGAGTCAGAAGCTTTCAGGAAAAGGCAGCACTGAACATTGACCCTTCACACAAGGCTTAATGATTGGTAACAATGTCTGTAATCACATCAGTTGTATAGCCAACCATGAGATTAAAAAATTTATATTTCTGAATATTTGAGCATGTCTCGACCGTTTGTTTTTGTCTAGCTCTAATGATATCTACCAGTTTTCTAAATATGCTACAGGTAACTAAAAACTCTTGCTCTCTTTATTTTTTTCTACCTTTAGCTTTCCGCCAGTCTGTCTCTTTGTCTTGTCCTGCATCCCGATCACCTCCCTGCCAGGATCCATTTAAGCTTTGCGTCTTTGTGTGTGTGTGTGTAGGCTTCATAGAAATGTCCTATTCAAGCATGAGGCCTCAACCCAAACCCTCCATCACTAGCCCTTTTGTCCAGCATTGCACATGTGTGTGTGTTTTCAAAGGGTGTGTAGGATGTCTTGGTTGGGCTGTGTGTCACTGTGCCTGTGTTTTTTAGTATTCATGATTTTTTTCTTATACATGCACGCCTTCAGGGTGTTAATGTGGGCAGCATGCTCTAAGAATTCTCCCTCCGAGAAAACCGCAATCTGACACAGACCAGCGCCTTTGCATTTGTGTGATTTGGACTTTAGGCGCCTGTTATGTAGCGGCTGTTTCCCCTTTCTCTCTTCATCATTGATGACTTCCAGCCCCATCGTCATCCATATACGTTTCTCACCTCCTTCACAGAGCATTACCTTTAGCCCAAATCTCCCAAGTGCAGAGCCAAGTGGTTAGAGAGTAACCGCCCCCTGCTTGCACTTGTGCAGCCTGCACATAAACATGGAGGAGGTGAAGGACTGTCACCTTCAGCTTTCACCTTTGTCATACATTACCGCAGCTTGCTTTATTTATTATTTCATCATCGTGCGGTTGTTGAAGCTTTTGGAAAACAATCTACACGATCCACCTCATTCAGCCTGTGTATTCAGCCTACAGCTGGTGAACAGAACCCAATCTCCCCCCCACACACACACACCCAACCCTTCTTGTTTTGTGTTGAACTGCATCGCTCTCCACGTGCAGCAGCAGTAGCATGGAGGAGGGGTTCCCCTGCAGGAATGTGTGTGTGTGTTTTTGACTGGCTGGCGGATTGCACCAGACACTTAGCACATAGTGTTTTTGACGCCAGCTGTGAGAGACTCCCTGGTTCTAGCCAGACTAATGTGGTGGAGTGTACTCTGGATGATTGCGTAGAGAAAAAAAACACCTCCTTTTTCCCCATTTTGTTTGTATTATATTTGTCAAATAGGCTTTTATGGCTGTTTACTGTTTAGTATGGCAGCCTGGATGTCTTTTTAATTGGATGAATGTCAACTTGTGCTATTCCCATAAGGGGAAGGTCCAGATTTAAATAAACTATAGGACCATATGTGCTCTTCAGACCATGTTACAGTAAAAAAAACACAACACAGCAAGACAATAGTAGCACTGGTACATTGCGCACCATGTATGAACAACAATATTTACAATATTTTTTTACTCGAAGGGCAACAACACTTTTTTGGAATTTTGCCTATCGTTTACACAATCATTATGTTAGACAAGAATATACATACAAAAGTCAGCTTAGACTTAGACTTAGACAAACTTTAATGATCCACAAGGGAAATTGTACAACACAGTAGCTCAGTTACCATGATGGAAAGTGTAAGGATGCTAACAACGGAGGTAATGGGAGTCGCTTGATTTCTGCCTGAAGCGCTCTAAAAACATCCAAAAATGTCCCATGTTTTCATACATGTTTTGAGTATATATGTAATGTAGTAACAAGCACATTCATAGTAACATTTAATGTTAACGTATTTTGATCATTTGAAGAATATGGCGGCACATTTATTTATTTCAACAACAATAACAACAACAACAAGTACTACTAATCATGGCAGACTTTATGAGGAACAACGACTACTTAGGGACTAATAATGATCCAGAACCATATATTTTTTAGCCTAAATGTATGGAGGATGAGCTGAAAGTTTTAAGAAGCTGAGTGATAAGCAGGTACAGCACATAGTACTTTTGCTAAGTGCTAAACAAGAAATACGAACTACGAACAAAATAAAACAATCACTTAAAAAATGTCTGCTCTGATGGGATGTTCACATCTTCCTGTTTAGCTAAATAATTAATCATAATCCTCATGCCAAAACGAAAAAAACGTCTTTTCTTGTCTATCTCGCCATCTCCGGGTCGAAGTTGAATGTTAAAGTTGACCAACTTCTCAGGTTCTGCCCACAACCTTCTGCTAAACAAGTGAGAGGCATTATTTACAATATAGAATTAACTTTTAGCAGCTCACTGGCTGAGTATGTCAATAGCTGCATAAGCGAGTTACCTGTCTGTCCACGGCGCCGCTAAAAGTAGTTCCTCTGCATTAGCGCTTATAGTACCACTAATAACTTGGTTAATATTCAGTTCACGACATTAAAATGGAGTATTGTTGGCCGTTTTTGAATGTTCTTAGAGGGCTTTATGGCCGCAATAGAGTACTCCCAATAGCTGCATTGCTGGCCACGTCGTACTTGCCGTATTTTATGAAATAGAATGCATATAGAAATGGAAAACATACATTATTGTCTTACATAGGGATTGTGATTGATGGGCACAATTCCAGAAAAAGTGCAGTTCCCCTTTAAGCAATATTATAGGCAAAATAGGTATAGAGTGAACATAAAACTACAGAATAGGCCATGTAGTGAATCATATTTGCGATTTTGTGATGTAGGAAATGATTGTGAGATATTGTCCTTGTTATTAATAGGAAATGTGTATGCAGGGTTCAACAAGGTTTGATCAAGTTCTAAACCACATTGTGTCTTTGATTGGGTTTTGAATTGTTCAGACACTTATTTTTCAGTCAAAAAATGTCATCACGTTTCAGCATAGTTTTGGCAGGTGACAAATGTAGAATCCTTGGCAGAGGTCTGCACTTTTCTGAGTGCTCTTGTTTCAATTAAAGCTGCAGAAGCCAGAATGTTTAAGTATGTCTGGTCCTGCTGCCCATAATGTAACAAGGGTGGGAGGGGGTGGGGGTTCTGGAAGCTGGTCGTTCGCCTCTTTTTATGCAAAGTCACCACAGCTTGTATAGCAAATTGATCAGCTGCAATGAATAGACAGTGCTGCATTCACATGCGCATACATGGAACAGATGGAACACTCATTCAAAATGCAGATGCTGCCTCTGTCACTAAGCACCGGATCGCTTCACAAAATACATTTGTTTTCTATGATGTTGGACTCTACAGAGGCGATCTCTGCGCTAAAGGAATGAATACTACACTGATTCGTCCAGTCCAGCCATTTCGTTCTTATTTTTTCCAGGACAGTATATTTTTCGACACAGATTAAGCCTTTGTTTCCTGATTATTTTGGCGCTATCTGTATTATGTCACTTTATCTTTACTTCCGGGTCACACGGCTTGCGTCAAATCAGAAATCAACAATTGGCAGATCGTTTGCTATCCGTTTTTATCCATTTTCCAATTGTGCACAAAATTGGAAATTGGAGAAACTGTTTATCCATTTTTCATTTTGGATGTGAAAAGAAATTTTAAATAAGTTATTTTTGTATAGTTTTGGTTTTATTTTGAAAAATGAATGAACAAATCCATCCATCCATTTTCTGCCGTTTATCCCTTTTTCGAGGTCGCGGGGGGTGCTGGAGCCTATCTCATCTGCATTATACACAGATTTGTAGGGTACCTTTCTGAGAGCATGCCGCTTGTCAGCAAACCTGCACTCCCAGCGCAGAATCACAGATGAGCTCACCAACCTTCCTAAAATGACTTATCTGATTCATGCTGGTGTGGCTAGGGATAGTGCTAAAAAGTTCTTTATAGTAATGCAGGGCTTGAATTTTACCGCGGCAACCACGGCAAGTGCCGCGGCAAGAACATTTCGTGACCGTCCTTGACCTTTTTACTTGTTAATGGACGAGGGATGTACAAACGTAACCGTAAGCGGTATAATGGTAAATTTCAATAGTTAGTAATACCGTTTAATTTTTTTATTAATGAAAAACCGTCATTTATTAATGCATTTTCGGCAAGAGGAAGTCAGGCACATGCGCACCAGCGGTGTTTGGCTGGATAATAATGGCGGACCAACGACATCGACTTTGCTTCGGAGATTTCCCCTCTGAGTAAACGGAGCCAAGCGCTTGGTTTAACGTAATTTTCCCTCGCTTCCCGCTGTGCGTTTAAGAGCGCACTGCGGTGTTTAAGATGGAGACAGGTGTGGACAATATTGGAGACACTTGTCCCCAAAGTAAAAGTATAGAGCGAAGGAGACAACTATTTGATGTTTTGCAGTAAGCGTTGTGTCGTGAACGTTGTCACAACTTGTTTATAAAGTCTTTACTTTGATTACTGGGATGTTCACTCATCCTTTATTTAACTGCAAACTGTATCAGTGTTCAAATAACATCAATACTGGCTAAAATGTTTTGTCATCTCATCGAATTAAACGCAGGCTGTGGAGATTGTGCATTCGATGTGAGAGGGATCACTCCGGGGTTTTTTTTGTTGGCCAAACTGTTGTACTGTGAAACACTAGGGAGGCGTTGGAGAAGAACAAAGCTTGTTTATTGGACTTCATCTTCATTAGCCAAACTGTTTCATGTTTTATTTTGATATCAAAAAGTAAACCCGATATGTTGTTTTTTTACATTAATTTTGTTTTTTTCATGTCACAAAGGTGTTACTTCAAAAATCATTCATGTGACACATCATTTTTTTAATGTTTTATTGTATACAGTTAATTCCTATATGACATATTTCTGATCAAACTCTTAATAGATCTGTCCCGATACAGCATCTACATCTTCATATAAATGTACTGCACTTAAAAAAAAAACTCTTATCAAAATGTCAAAATAGAGATAAAGGCATCATGTAATGACAAACAGCTGACAAGTTGATGTTTTTAAAGAATAAAAAAAACTAATATTTGTCTATAATTATATGGATAACGTTTATCTGTAGTCTTTTTTTATTAGACATTACAAACTACATGATGGTATTACGTTCACACCCCAACACTGCTTTACCTAACAATCAGTAATGATTATTTCAATATTGATAACAATAATCTTAATTATTACTTTGGCCATAATTGGCAGCCCTAGATCTCCTACATAAACACTATTTTTTTAGGCCTGGTAATGACGTACAGTTGTCCAATAAGTTCGCCATTGTTAATGTTCAAATAACAGGCATTGTCTTGGATCTTTATCTGTACTTATTCCACAATACGGGCAGATCCACCTCGGTACAGCCTTTATATATGCCTACTTTGTGGTTGTGCCTGCATGTGTTGGAGAGAGCAGACGGTGACCCCTGCCACTGCACTGAGTTGACATGGAAGGTAAATGTATTCCTACTGAAGCAACCAAACTGGAAAAGTTGTCACACAGCCCTTTTAAAGCGTAACCAACAGAGCATACAGAGAGAACAAACCTTTTACCCAGGCTAGAACTTTTATCACCTAATCAGTGAATGTAGGATCTTAAAAACACTTCTTCTCAACCAGGGATGTCAAACAATCGGCCCGCAAATTTTTCAACAGTTTTTAATGTCTCAGGGGTCCCACAATAGTGTATTGGAAAGTGTGATGGCCTAAATCTAGTCTTGATGATGGAATTTGGACTGTTTAAGAGTGCACATAAAACCTCTTATTTTGTGTGTCTCTAGCTTTAATCAATCCCTCCATGATGTCACAATGCCGCGATTACGCCAATTCTTGCAAATTTAACCAATCTGGACACATTTTCCAATCCCCACAAATTTTGGCCAATCGCTGACATTTTCACCAAACAAATTTGTCTCAGCAGCACTCAAACACAATGTAACTGTTTAACCAATCACGTCTTCCCTTCCTTGTTTACACTAACAGAGATTTATTAATTCACTAATTTAATACTGGTCATTAGGGATGTAACAATAAACAGAATTAATGATAATTGCGGTAAAACTCCAGACGGTTAGTATTATGGATTTAAATGAAAATTATCAAAAAACGAGATTTATAACTGTACTTTGATTAACTCCAGAATGCTAGCATGAAAATGAGACAAAGTCTTTCCGCACTTTGATAAACTCACAGACTAACTGACACAAGCTTGCTAACTTAAATGCTAACATGAAAACGAGAGAGATTGACGTCTTTTCCCATAAAGAAACAACATACAGTACCTGTACTTTGATTAACTCCAGAATGCTAACATGAAAATGAGACATTAAAGTCTTTCCGCACTTTGATAAACTCACAGACTAACTGACAGCTTGCTAACTTAAATGCTAACATGAAAACGAGAGAGATTGACGTCTTTTCCCATAAAGAAACAACATACCCCAATATAAACTTATACAAACACATTGCTTTGAGCAACAAACCTATTCAATTGTACACATCTCTTCATGTCTGTAATGATTGTTCTATACTCAGAAGAATACGAGACAGACGTGTTTTTGGTTGATAGTTTGTTTTACAAATTTTGAACGCATGTGTGTAAACATGCCAGCAGATGGAGCACACTATTAGTTAAGATATGTAGTAAATACAGTAAGCCTAAATGTACACTTCATGAATGAAGAATATATTATACAGTATCTCACAAAAGTGAGTCCACACTTCAACTGTTTTTCTAAAGTATGTAGAATACTAGAAATGTAGTTTGGATATACTTTAGAGTAGTCAATATACACCTGGTACACAAAATGTAATTTCCTTTAATGATGTATTTTAGGAATATTTGTATTGTTGACTTGTTTTCAACATAAATTATTTTTAAATGTGAATATTTTGTTTTTCTTATGTGAATGCTGAGATATTATTTTTTGTCTTTTCCTTACAGTAATACACGTGTACTTAGTTGTGGCTGAGTAAACCTTCACTTGCACATTGTGTGTGCTCTGTTGGTAAAATGCTTTTCCCAGTATGTTTCTCTATATTTTTTCATTCTTCATAATATAATATAAAAATTGCTGGAGGAAAAATCCTAACAATTTTTCCAAATTTCACTTTGTCCTGCAATTATATTGCAAAAAACACTTAATTTTATTTTTGGGGAAGAACTTTCCCAGGCATCTATCAAAAGGCTTGTGACATCCTAGGGGGACTAATGATAAATTGCTGTTAATGTTCAAAAATGTTTAATTTATGATGCAAAGAAAGCATATTTTGTTAGATTTGTTGAAATCATTTGCTTTTTTTGGTAAGGGTTATCAAAAACACTAATTACAAATTCATAAATCACAAGCTTATGCAAAGATAATGTAAAAAATAAGCTATGAAACATCGCAACTTACTGTATGTTGCAAAATGATGCATTTTAGGCGGCAACAATCAAAAAAAGGCTGTGAATCCTGGAGGACTGTTTAATGCTAATGAGCTGTGTTTGTCTACACCTGTCCCCAACCTTACAAAGGGTTCTTCCTTGAAGTGGTGGGCGTAAACATGGCGTGGGCTTATGCTGTTGGGGGCGGTTCAAAGGCGGTATCATGTCCATGGTAACAGGGGAGTTTCGGAACCCAGAACTTGAAAAACGATGGTTTTGAGCACATCATCTCTCAGAAGTGGAGCAAACAAGTCAAGCGGAAAGATTCTCTCAAATTTAGTGGTCGTAAACAGACCGTAGGGACACATATTACTGTTACGACATCATTAATAAGTAAATGTTTGCTTATTAGGGGATTTTTAATGCTTATAAATGCTCTTACTTTGTGTTTTCTAGACGCCACAGAGGAGTTTTTCGAGTATGACGCGGAAGAGTTCCTGGTGTTCCTAACTCTGCTCATCACAGAGGGACGGACGCCAGAATATTCAGTGAAGGGCAGGACCGAGGGGCTGCATTGTCCACCAGCCCAGTTGGCCATGCCACCTCTTCACAAGCATGAATGCAGCGATAAAGTGCCCCAGGTAAGACAAGTGCAGACTAAGGCTGCAACTAACGATTATTTTAATTGTGGACTAGTCAGTAATAAAATTTTTGATCAGTCGACTGGTCAAACAAATATTTATACATGTTTGAGGTCCCAACTTCATTGTAACTCATTTTCAAAAGCTATTGTAGTCATTTGTAGCAAAATAAACATATATTGCGTAGGACCTAAGCAATGTATGGTTTGTTTTTGTTACAATATGGCCAGGGTTAAATTGAAACATTTTTGCAGCAAATTTCTAAAAACACTAGAGGGCTCCTGTTGTATAGAGCAGTGGTCCCCAACCACCGGGTCACGGCCCGGTACCGGTCCGCAGACCGATTGGTACCGGGCCGCTCAAGAAATTTAAAAAAGAAAAAAAATTCTATTTTTTTAAATTAAATCAACATAAAAAACACAATATACATATTGTGTATGTGTATGTCAATATAGATCAATACAGTCTGCAGGGATACAGTCCGTAAGCACACATGATTGTATTTCTTTATGAAAAAAATAACCCCCCCCCCCCGTCCGTGGGACAAATTTTCAGGCGTTGACCAGTCCCCAGCTACAAAAAGGTTGGGGACCACTGGTATAGAGGAACCTGGACCACTGTAAACACATTAGCAGATCTTTGCATTGAAATTATACCCTTGCTAGCAAACATTAAACACTGGGGTCCAAACCTGTAATTTACATAACCGAGGCGTTCCCCAGGGCACCCCTTTAAGTCCTCTTTTTTGACAATTACAATTTGTTTTCATGATCTGATTTATGGAACTAAGGTGTTGCTGTTGTCTGTAGCTGGTTTACTTGGATACAGTCAGTCGTCATTTGTTCAATGTATTTAGTTATACTAATAGTGTTCCTCAAGTTTCCCTTTTAGGTCCTCTTTTTTTTTCGTCATTTGGGCTATTTAACCAAGTTCAGTTAAAAAAAACCTCTTGAGTTAATATATTAGCAGAAGGTCCCTAAAAACAGTTGAGTCTGGCCCCATGGTCCTTAGCTCTCTGGAAATGTGGCACCCGAAAACAATTTAGCTAAATATCCCTGACCTATGGTTTTAATTTACTATACAAAGCACATTACCACAGTGAAATAAAAATTAAGACTGAAGTGCAAGATATTCCGTAAACATGATGTTCGGTGCAAAAGAAATGTAAAGTATAGGATCAACTTTTATTCATCCCACTACTGGGAAATGTCATGGTTTCAGTGCAAATTTACATACAAAAAAGTAAACTATTTCAAAATGATAACACTAATATTGTACTCCTAGTTATTAAAACAGTTTTTATTCCTTACTGTCAGTTAGGATTATTAAACTACATGCTATTATTTACATAAAGGAATAAAGGTGCAAACATGAACATTAGTTATCATAGTCAAAACATTAATTATATTTAAAAGTAGCGGGTGACACTATAAATGTGGGTATTAATACAATACCAAGTAGGTAATTATAGGGGCAGTATCGATACCATTAATGTTTTTAAACAATAACAAAAAACACAAAAAAGGATTTTATAGTGGTAACAACAAAAATATTGATGTAATTACGTTAGCATACTGATACGATACGCCCATACCTATACTGATCCGCCCACGCCTAATATTCAAAGATTAGTAGCTTGCTTAACCATTTTGGTGCTTACATTTACTAAAAAAGTGCAAACTACCTAATTACTTCTGTTACTTTATGTAAAAACCTGCACTGTAATAACGTAATTTCCCCATTGTGGGATAAATCAAAATCTATCCTATCCTATTATTTCTTGTGAAGATAGATTTAATCAATTAAATCTGGAAGTAACATGCAATGCGACTTAAATACATAATTGCATACATTGCTCTGTTGGCACTGGAGCCGCTGGCATTAGTTGTTAAAAAGAAATAATGTAAAAACATTTTTTGACAAAAATTTACTTTGGGAAAAAAAATTATGTTGTGTAAATAATACAAAATAATATTGCCCATGCTTTATTACGTTTGCTTTAACTGAAGCTTACCTGAAGACGACATCGCAGCGGGGTGTTGGCATTTAAGGTGATTATGAACGTCGTGCTGGCATGAAACATGGTCATGGTCAGGGTCAAGGTAGATTTATTTATATAGCATCAGACTACTGCCCCAAAGTGCTGTACAGATTAAAACA
The DNA here is from genome assembly GCF_033978785.1 of Entelurus aequoreus. Classification (NCBI taxonomy): domain Eukaryota; kingdom Metazoa; phylum Chordata; class Actinopteri; order Syngnathiformes; family Syngnathidae; genus Entelurus; species Entelurus aequoreus. The sequence continues at coordinate 28,607,745 of NC_084732.1, forward strand.
GAAAGGTAAAATATAAAAAAATAATCATCCAAATCACAATAAGCACAAATAATTTTATATATAAAACATTGTGTAAAAAACAAAACAAAATGTAAAATATTAGGAAGAATAAAAATCACAATAAATACAAAATAATCTTAAAACACAGTTAAAAATGGATAAAAAAAAAAAACGTCCATACATGTTTCCAGCCGAGCTTATGTTAAACGCCAACGCAAATAAGTGAGTTTTTAAAGAAGATTTAAAAGTACAGTATCAAGAGATGTTGCCGTTTTGAGATTCACAGGAAGAGCGTTCCAAAGTTTAGGGCCTGTCTCTTCTGGTCTTTAATCTCGATCTTGGGCATTCTGAACAACACTGGTCAGATGACCTTAAAACTCTGACTGGGGTGTCCAGAATAAATTGGTCTGATTTGAACGGTGGAGCCAGCCCATGGAGAGATTTAAAGACAAATAATAAAATAATTGAACTGCATCCTAAAAACAACAGGCAGCCAGTGGAGAGAAACCAGTACAGGAGTGATGTGCTCATGTTTTTTCGTTCCTGTGAGAAGGCGAGCAGCTGTGTTTTAGGACCAGTTGTTAAGTGGCGAGTGGAAGACTGATTGATGCCAATGTTTAAAGAGTTACTGTAGTCCAAGCGGAATGTTATTTAGTGCATGTTTCTAACTGTATTTATGGGCAGGTAAGATTGATCTTATGGAGTAGTCTAAGCTGGAAGCAGGCAGTTTTTACTACTGAATGTATTTGTTTGTCAAAAGAGTTATCAATAAAAACACCAAAACTTATTGCATAAGGGCGGCAGTAGGACTATAGTGGACCAAGAGCACTGTTCAGGGCAGAAAAAAGATCTGGCTTGCCAAAAATGATGAACCATTTTTTTTTTTATTAAGAAAATTAATAGACATCCAGTCTTTTACTTCCTGCAGGCACTGTCGGTTTTGGAATTACTTTTTAATTTTTAAATTTTGTGTCCTGTCCAGCTACTCAGGCCAATCATATTGTTTATGTACCATATTTTTCGGATTATAAATCACAGTTTTTTTCATAGTTTGGCCGTGGGTGCGACATATACTCCAGAGCGACTTATGTGTGAAATTATTAACACATTACCGTAAAATATCAAATAATATTATTTATCTCATTCGCGTAAGAGACGAAGCAAATGGTAGCAATCGTCACACACACGTCAGCAATCGTAGCTCACACATCAACCAATAAGAATTCGGTGGGAGAGGGTCATGGCAGAAGTGCATTGTGGGTCATGGGATGCTAACTGCTATATGCTATATGCTACTGCCGTAGCTATTAAAATGGATCACATCCACATTGGCGGTAACTTATAAAAACTGAGAAGGACTGAACAAAAATGGCACCAAAAAGGAAATCATATACTGCAGATTACAAGCTGGACGTAGTGAAATATGCAGCACAGAACAGCAATCAAGCAGCAGAAAGAAAGGACATACCAGAGGCGACACCGGGGAGGAAGATTTCATCGGATTTAGCGATCGGGAGTGACAGATTGTTTGGTAAACGTATAGCATGTTCTATATGTTATAGTTATATGAATAACTCTTGCCATGATGTGTTGCGTTAACATACCAGGCACGTTCTCAGTTGGTTATTTGTGCGTCATGTGGCGTACACTTATTCAGTCTGTTGTTCACTATTCTTTATTTATTTTAAATTGCCTTTCAAATGTCTATTCTTGGTGTTGGATTTTATCAAATAAATTTCCCCCAAAAATGCGATTTATACTCCAGTGCGACGTATGTATGTTTTTTTCCTTATTTATTATGCATTTTCGGCTGGTGCGACGTATACTCCGGAGCGACTTATAGTCCGAAAAATACGGTAGATGCCCATATTTGCTGTACAAATTTACTTTACAAAAGAAAAGTGTGGGATACTTCTCTTGTTGCCTTATTTGTATTTGACTTTATTAAATGGATTTATAGTATTATTTGGCGCAGCCGGACCGGAGAAAAACGGGATAGAAAGAGAAAAAAAAGGAAGACATAGGGGGAAATTGCGGGGGTAAGAGTGGATGAGACAAAGACACAACAACAACAACTCGGTTTTGGAATTACAAGGTAAATGGATCTGGACATCATGTGCAAAAAAATTAAAGGGGATTTTATGTTTCTTAAAAATGTATCCCAATGACAACATGTAAAGGGAGAATAAAATTGGGCCCAAAAATGTATCCTTGAGGCACCCCACAAGTAAAAAGGACCTTTTTAGAGGAAAAATGTCCAAGGTTTACAGTAAAAGACCTGTCTGTCAGATAAGCCTGGAACCACTTTAGGACAGTGCCTTTAAGACACTGATTCAAGATTCAAGACGAGATATTGTGGGCAACAGTGTCAAATGCGGCTGTCAGTTCTAAAAGCACCAGCACAGCCGAGCTACCAGCGTCAGCTGCTAAAAGAGGGTAATTTTTTTTTTTTAAAGAGCTGTTTCTGTGCTGTGATGAAATTTAAAACCTGATTATAATTTTTCGCAAATCTCATTTAAAATAAGGTGGCACTGCAGTTGAGTATAAACCATTTTATGAGTTTGACTTTTTAAAGTTTACTGACTGCTTGCTTATTTTTATGAAAACGTTTCCACACTTGTGTTTGGGTTTATATTCTATCTCCGGTAACTGCTTCTGCCTCATGATTAACTTTGTATTGTAGGTGGGGCTTAGCAGTACATAATAACTCTATGGAAATACAGTAGTACCTCAATTTATGAGTGTAATTGGTTCTGTGATGGCGTTCTTAACTGAAAACAGTTGTATCTTAAATTGTTTCCCTTAAAAATGATTTGAAATCAATTTAATCTGTGCTTGACCCCTTCAAAACAGCATCATTTTCACACAGTCTTAAAAAATAAAAACCAGGTTATAGATACAACTATTTTATGTAAAACATTGCAATTATTTTATGTAAAACAATACAATAGAATATAATAGAACCAACTACAGTAGTTTGATGAGTAATAATGTACAGCATTTACCTTGGAAAACAAACTTCTACGGTATCTCCCCCCAGCTGCTTCTCTGTCAAACACATCAGCAGCAGCTTGTCCATATTTTCATGGATAAATGTCTGCCGTTTTAATATTATTTTATTGTCCTTGGCTGGCGTTACTGACTAATTCTGCTTTAGTATAGTGCAGACTTTTTCACCAAGTTAGCTCTGTCATGTTTTTGAAGGATACTTTTTTTAAATCAATGAATATTTTCCACTTTTTCTTAGCATTGTTTTTCCCACTCACTTTGCTTTATGTCAAACTGTAGTTATATGGTAATGCTAGCGAATAAAACCAGATGTTTTGGGCGGATCTTACAGGGTTCACTGTGACATTTGGTACGTCAACTAATGGCAGGGATGCTTGTACCTCAAATTTGTGGTTGCAACTTAAGGAATAACAATTAGCCGTGTGGTGTCTCTTATCTCAAAACACTCTTAAGTTGGGCACTCTTGAGTTAAGATACTACTGTTTATCAAAATGTAATCAAGCTGCGCGTCAACAATATACGGGCGGGCGGGCGGGCGGGCGTGCTTGCGTGTGTGCGTGCGTGCGAAGATGAGGTAGATAACCTCGACTTGGTCATTTGAAAAGTAGCTTGCCAGCTGAAAAAGTGTGGGCACCTTTTATCTGACTGATTGGTAGCACCTGCCAGAAGGCAACAGTTGGAACTTGGAAGCAGTGGTTTCTTAGGTGAGAGGAGTCTTGAGCAATATCCTTAGCTCTGCTGAGGTGGCGAGAAGCAGCAATGGTAGCTGGCAACCAATAATCTTTCCAGGTGCCCTCACCACACTCTGCAGTGATGGCAGAGATACAGTAGATCAGGAAGGGTTCAATGGCTGTCCGTAGAAGGCCGTCAGCAGCCTCCTCTGTTTTCCTGTTGAGCACAACCCTTAAATGTTCCCTTGCTGTTTCTTTATGGATTTTTGACCTCCAGCACAATACATCCACATATAAGTGCGTCCCTAAACGAGGGTCTACATAGTCTTGGGCCCCATCTGGTTTGCGCCCCCCGCCCTTCTCAATTTCAGGTTTTCCCCTGTTGACTGTCACTGGTGATTACCAACACTTCACATTTTGTCCATGTCAAGTGTCGGCAGGCGCGGCGAACCCGTTCGGAGGTGATCCTCCTCTGGAAGAACAGCATTCCCATCATGATCGAGGTCATGCTGCTGCCAGATTGTTGCTATGGAGACGAGTGCCCACCCAGCAATCCCATCAGCGACCCGGTCATCAAACAGGACGCGCTGCTGCTGGAGAGATGGACTTTGCAGCCGGTTCCCAGACAGTAAGAGCAAACGCACATCTTACTTCACGTGCATACAACAGCAGTTTTCAACTGGTCTCACTCGGTGACCCACATTTTCCAATGCATGTTTTGTTGCGACGAGGTATGGGTACTGAATTTATTACTTGTATAGGTACCAGAGGTGGGTAGTAACGCGCTACATTTACTCCGTTACGTCTACTTGAGTAACTTTTGGGATAAATTGTACTTCTAAGAGTAGTTTTAATGCAACATACTTTACTTTTACATGAGTATATTTATAGAGAAGAAACGCTACTTTTACTCCGCTCCATTTATCTACATTCAGCTCACTACTCGCTACTAATTTTTATCGATCTGTTAATGCACGCTTTGTTTGTTTTGGTTTGTCAGACAGACCGTCAAAGTAGGATCTATCGCATGCCTGCGTTTCACCAAATACAGTCACTGGTTCCGTTTCACTCCGTTTCACCAATCAAACAGAGCCAGGCGGTCACATGACTGTCACACATGGACCCCGACTTAAACAAGTGGAAAAACTTATTCGGGTGTTACCATTTATAGGTCAATTGTACGGAATATGTACTAAACTGTGCAATCTACTAATAAAATAATCAATTAATCAAAAGTGTGAAGGAAAAAAGACACTTTTTTATTTCAACCGTACATCCCGACAAAAGCCTAAAGACTGACTGCACAGTTCCTGTCTTCACAATAAAAGTGCCGCTCCATCGCGCCTGCGCTAACAAAATAAGAGTCTCCAAAAGCCAGCGCAAACAAGCTAGCTAGCTACGGAGTTTGCCGCCAATGTATTTCTTGTAAAGTGTATAAAAACGAATATGGAAGCTGGACAAATAAGATGACAAAAACCAACCACTTTCATGTGGTATTAGACAGAAAGGAGGAACTTTTTTTCTCCTCCATTTGAAAACATGGACGTTATCAGCACTACTGTCTGATTTCAATCAATGCAAGTCATCAGAATCAGGTAATACACCAACTTATATTCTTGTCTTCATGATAGGTACCGACCAAAGTCCGTCTGTGCTACTCTGTACCAATTTACGCAAAATCAAACGCTGCCATATTTCGATACCTCTGTTGCAAGTGACGTCATGTCCGATTGTAGACTCAAGCGTATGGCCTGGAAATTTGCAGTCAAGAACTTAGAGCAGACCTAGCTAGATTACCTCTAAGTAATGTTGCAATTTTCCATGCCAACAAAACAAGAAGAAGGTGCTCAAAAGTATAGTAAAGCTCCACTACTCAAAATGTGCTAGCTCGATGCTAATATACATTGGATTTGTCTTTGACATGCTATTGATTATCTTTAGAGTTTTTATTTAGTGATTTCCATCCATCCATCCATTTTCTACCGCTTGTCAACACCTTCAAATTGGGTAATTAAAACTACAACTAAGATACATGTATATTACTGTTGTGCAATAAGTACAATTCAACTTTACGGCGAAGACTACTTCCTAGCTAAGGCAACACACCGTAGTCTACCACTACTGCCATCTAACATCATGGAATTGCAACTGTATATAAAGTCTATTATATAATACAGTACATTACTTGGTCAGTGTTAAAAAAAAAAAAAAAAAGCTTTTCATAAACACATTTGAACACACAAAAGTACTGAAAATGGGCATGGTTCAGTACCTCCTGGTATTGATTCCTAGGTACTGGGAATTTGTACAGTATCGATTCAAATATGAAATTTGCCTATACTTAGTTGCTACCCACTTTTATTCAATCAATCAATGTTTATTTATATAGCCCTGAATCACAAAAGTCTCAAAGGGCTGCACAAGCCACAACGACATCCTCGGCACAGAGCCCACACAAGGGACGTCGATGTGAATGACTATGAGAAACCTTGGAGGGGACCGCATATGTGGGTAACCCCCCCTCTAAGTACAGTCCCTAGTGGATCCACATAACAGTGAGAGTCCAGTCCATAGTGGGGCCAGCAGGAGACCATCTCCAGCGGAGACAGGTCAGTAGCGCAGAGACGTCCCCAACTGATGCACAGGCGAGCGGTCCACCCCGGGTACCAACTCTGGACAGCCAGCATCTCATCCATGGTCACCGGAACCGGAATAACCCGGCGAGGGGGCAAAGGAGAAAAGAAAACAGCAGATCAACTGGTCTAAAATAGGGGGGTCTATTTAAAGGCTAGACTATACAAATGAGTTTTAAGATGGGACTTAAATGTTTCTACTGAGGTAGCATCTCTAACTTTTACCGGGAGGGCATTCCATAGTACTGGAGCCCGAACAGAAAACGCTCTATAGCCCGCAGACTTTTTTGGGGCTCTGGGAATCACTAATAAGCCGGAGTTCTTTGAACGCAGATTTCTTGCTGGGACATATGGTACAATACAGTCAGCAAGATGGGCTGGAGCTAGACCGTGTAGTATTTTATACATAAGTAGTAAAACCTTAAAGTCGCATCTTAAGTGCACAGGAAGCCAGTGCAGGTGAGCCAGTATAGGCGTAATATGATCAAACTTTCTTGTTCTTGTCAAAAGTCTAGCAGCCGCATTTTGTACCAACTGTAATCTTTTAATGCTAGACATAGGGAGACCCGAAAATAAAACGTTACAGTAATCGAGACGAGACGTAACGAACGCATGAATAATGATCTCAGCGTCGCGAGTGGACAAAATGGAACGAATTTTAGCGATATTACGGAGATGAAAGAAGGCCGTTTTAGTAACACTCTTAATGTGTGACTCAAACGAGAGAGTTGGGTCGAAAATAATACCCAGATTCTTTACCGAGTCGGCTTGTGTAATTGTTTGGTTGTCAAATGTTAAAGTGGTATTATTAAATAGATGTCGGTGTTGAGCAGGACCGATAATCAGCATTTCCGTTTTCTTAGCGTTGAGTTGCAAAAAGTTAGCGGACATCCATTGTTTAATTTCATTAAGACACGCCTCCAGCTGACTACAATCCGGCGTGTTGGTCAGCTTTAGGAGCATGTAGAGTTGGATGTCATCAGCATGACAGTGAAAGCTAACACCGTATTTGCGTATGATGTCACCTAGCGGCAGCATGTAAATACTAAAGAGTGCAGGGCCAAGAACCGAACCCTGGGGGACTCCGCACGTTACCTTGACATAGTCCGAGGTCACATTGTTATGGGAGACGCACTGCATTCTGTCAGTAAGATAAGAGTTAAACCATGACAAGGCTAGGTCTGACATACCAATACGTGTTTTGATACTTTCTAATAAAATATTATGATCGACGGTACCGAAAGCAGCGCTAAGATCAAGAAGCAGCAACATAGATGACGCATCAGAATCCATCGTTAGCAATAGATCATTTGTCATTTTTGCGAGGGCTGTCTCCGTAGAGTGATCTGCCCTGAAACCGGATTGAAAAGGTTCACAGAGATTGTTAGACGCTAAGTGTTCATTTAGCTGCTGTGCAACAATTTTTTCGAGGATTTTCGAGATAAACGGAAGGTGGGACACCGGCCGGTAGTTTACCATGAGGTCAGGATCGAGGTTAGGTCTTTTGAGTAGAGGATGAATAACCGCTTTTTTGAATGCTAGGGGAACAGTGCCAGAGGAAAGTGATAAGTTTATAATATTTAACACTGCTGGACCTAATAATACAAAAAGCTCCTTGATAAGTTTTCCAGGAAATGGGTCAAGTAAACATGTTGTTTGTTTTGTCCCATTTACACATCTTAACAATTCCTCTAATGTTATTTCATCAAAGAGAGAGAAACTATTTTGGAGGGCGGTATCCGTCGTATATACAGTCGTATCTGTGTTAATACTAAAGAGTGCCGCTAGGTGACATCATACGCAAATACGGTGTTAGCTTTCACTGTTATGCGGATGACACCCAACTCTACATGCCCCTAAAGCTGACCAACATGCCGGATTGTAGTCAGCTGGAGGCGTGTCTTAATGAAATTAAACAATGGATGTCCGCTAACTTTTTGCAACTCAACGCTAAGAAAACGGAAATGCTGATTATCGGTCCTGCTCAACACCGACATCTATTTAATAATACCACCTTAACATTTGACAACCAAACAATTAAACAAGGCGACTCGGTAAAGAATCTAGGTATTATCTTCGACCCAACTCTCTCATTTGAGTCACACATTAAGAGTGTTACTAAAACGGCCTTCTTTCATCTCCGTAATATCGCTAAAATTCGTTCCATTTTGTCCAACGATGCTGAGATCATTATCCATGCGTTCGTTACATCTCGTCTCGATTACTGTAACGTTTTATTTTCGGGCCTCCCTATGTCTAGCATTAAAAGATTACAGATGATACAAAATGCGGCTGCTAGACTTTTGACAAAAACAAGAAAGTTTGATCATATTACGCCTATACTGGCTCACCTGCACTGGCTTCCTGTGCACCTAAGATGCGACTTTAAGGTTTTACTACTTATGTAAAAAATACTACACGGTCAAGCTCCTGCTTATCTTGACGATTGTATTGTACCATATGTCCCGGCAAGAAATCTGCGTTCAAAGAACTCTGGCTTATCAGTGATTCCCAGAGCCCAAAAAAAGTCTGCGGGCTATAGAGCGTTTTCTATTCGGGCTCCAATATTATGGAATGCCCCCCCGGTAAAAGTTAGAGATGCTACCTCAGTAGAAGCATTTAAGTCTCATCTTAAAAGTCATTTGTATACTCTAGCCTTTAAATAGACTCCCTTTTTAGACCAGTTGATCTGCAGTTTCTTTTCTTTTCTTTTCTACTCTGCTCCGGGGTGGACCGCTAGCCTGTTCATCGGATGGGGACATCTCTATGCTGCTGACCCGTCGCCGCTCGGGATGGTTCCTGCTGGCCCCACCATGGACTGGACTTTCGCTGATGTGTTGGACTTTCACAATATTATGTCAGACCCACTCGACATCCATTACTTTCGGTCTCCCCTAGAGGGGGGGGGGGTTACCCATATATGCGGTCCTCTCCAAGGTTTCTCATAATCATTCACATTGACGTCCCACTGGGGTGAGTTTTCCTTGCCCGTATGTGGGCTCTGTACCGAGGATGTCGTTGTGGCTTGTACAGCCCTTTGAGACACTTGTGATTTAGGGCTATATAATAAACATTGATTGATTGATTGAATAGAACCCAGTTGTAGCTGGGATGCATTGTCTTTAATCTCCTTTCTAATGACTTAAATTTTCTTATTAAAGAAATTCATAAAGTCATCTGCCGAGTGGGTGGAGCTACTGGGAGGAGTCCTTTGTTGGGTTAGCGATGCTACTGTAATGAACAAAAATTTAGGATCATTTTTGTTGAGGTGGATGAGATTTGAGTAATATTTAGCTTTAGCTAAGGTAAGCATGCATTTATAAGTTATTAAACTATCACTCCATGCTTGATGGAAAACTTCAAGTTTAGTCGCGCACCATTTACGTTCCAGCTTTCTACATGATAATTTATGGGCTGTAGTTTCTTCTGTAAACCAAGGGGTTACGCCTTTTAGGGGCCCTTTTTAGCTTTAGCGGTGCTACACTATCAATGGTGTCGCGCAGGGCGTCGTTAAAGTTGTTAGTGAGGTTATCAATAGAGCCGACATAATTTGGGAATGGTGCCATTACCGAAGGGAGTAGGCCAGCAAGAGTCGTCGTTGTGGCAGCATTAATGTTGCGGCTGCTATAGTAGTTATTATTATTATTAATTTGTTGACAATGAGTCAGAACTTCGAATTTTATGAGGTAATGATCGGACATTACTTTAGTATACGGGAGTATCGTAACTTTGGAGGTGGTGACACCCCTGACAGGCACTAGATCTATCGTATTACCGTTGCGATGCGTGGGTTCATTTATTATTTGTGTAAAACCACAGCTATCAATTATAGTCTGGAGCGCCACGCACGGAGGGTCCGATGGGGTATTCATATGGATATTAAAGTCCCCCATTATGATTATATTGTCGGCGTGCGTCACTAGATCAGCAACAAACTCTGAGAATTCACTGATAAAGTCCAAATAGGGCCCAGGGGGGCGGTAGATAACAGCCAGGTGGAGAGGCAGCGGTGTGACAAACCTCATAGTGAGCACCTCAAACGAGTTATATTTATTATTTAGGTTAGGTGTAAGATTAAAGTTTTCATTGTATATTAGTGCGACACCCCCTCCCCTTTTAAGAGGATGGGCAACATGTGCATTCGTATAGTTAGGAGGAGATGCCTCACCCAGCGCAAAAAAATCGTCTTGTTTGAGCCAGGTCTCGGCGAGACCAACGACGTCAAGTTTGTTGTCTCTAATAAATGGGTTATACTTGTATAGCGCTTTTCTACCTTCAAGGTACTCAAAGCGCTTTGACACTATTTCCACATTTACCCATTCACACACACATTCACACACTGATGGCAGAAGCTGCCATGCAAGGCGCTAACCAGCAGCCATCAGAGGCAAAGGGTGAAGTGTCTTGCCCAAGGACACAACGGACGTGACTAGGAAGGTAGAAGGTGGGAATTGAACCCCAGTAACCAGCATCTAACTAATAACGTTTTGGAAGATAATGATCTTATGTTTAAAAAGCCCATATTATAGGTAGTGGGCTGTTTTGAGGATTGTTTGTTGAAATGATCCAAAGTAGCGATATTAATAATGTTGCGTTTATTATGCGTAGTGCACTTTAAATAGTTTCGACCATATCTAGGAATTGATACGACGGGAATTTTCAGATTGTTTGCCTGGTGCTGCGATAAACTGAACGCATCATAGTTAGCCACCTCAGTAGAATGCATGTCTACCTCTGACATAGTCACAACAGAAAAACATTATGTGAGTGATGCAAGCCGCTGCCATCAGGGCGCCGCCATCTTGTCAACCTATTGAAGTAAAACCAAACAAATTTACTTTTTTAAACATTAATACATAAGGTAGAGCATGATAACGGCATGCAATAAAATAAATGAAATTGTACGAAGGAAGACCACAAATCAGTGGTGGAATCAATATAAATGATAAATGATAAATGGGTTATACTTGTATAGCGCTTTTCTACCTTCAAGGTACTCAAAGCGCTTTGACAGTATTTCCACATTTACCCATTCACACACACATTCACACACTGATGGCGGGAGCTGCCATGCAAGGCGCTAACCAGCAGCCATCAGAGGCAAAGGGTGAAGTGTCTTGCCCAAGGACACCACGGACGTGACTAGGAAGGTAGAAGGTGGGAGTTGAACCCCAGTAACCAGCAACACTCCGATTGCTGGCACAGCCACTCTATCAACTTCGCCACGCCGTCCCCAATATAATGTTTAATATTTTTTTAATATTGTTTACTTGCGTGTTATCACCTTATTACTGAAAAAGGAGTATTGAAAAGTGGGACATACGGATACTGGTAGGAATGAAATAAAATGTGTACCATACTGAAATGAACCAAACTATATGCCTTTTTTATGATTTAATATGATTTAAATACAAGTTTAAATACATGATCACAAGCTTGGTACCCACAGGGTCTATTAGCCTAGAAAACTGGCCCACTTTTCTGCTCACATTTGTTGAATAGTGAACACACATCCTTGAAATGGTTTTCATTAACCCTGACACATTTCCACCTTTTTTTATTGTTTTTCCCCAAAAAATAGAAGCGGTGATCGTTTCATTGAGGAGAAGACGTTGCTGTTGGCAGTTCGCTCGTACGTTTTTTTCTCGCAGCTCAGCGCCTGGCTCAGTGCCTCCCATGGCATTGTCCCCAGAAACATCCTCTACAGGTTAGACGCTATACTTTCTTATGATGAAACATGCCTTAAAATTGGTTTAATTTCCACTTTAAGATGAACACTTACAAGAGTACTCGTTGTCGTTACACAGAATCAGCGCTGCCGATGACGATTTGGTTTGGCAGTTCTCCCAGCCTCCGTCCGAACACGTTTTCCCCATCCCCAATGTGTCCAACAGTGTGGCGCTGCAAGTCCGTGTGCAGTCACTGCCCCGCCAGCCTACCTATCCCACCCTGGCCTGCAGCATCCACACCGGCCTGCCTCCACTGTATAGCAAGACCCCCAGCCTCAACCCAAACCTCAACAGCCATGGTGGCCCGACCACCCTCCGAAAGAGCCAGGAGCCCAGCAAGGAGAACCTCCTTCACAGCTCCAACATGTACAGCAAGAGTTCCAGCTCCATGTCGGGGCTCCTCCTTAACGGAATGCCTATTCGTAATCTTCCCATCAACAACATCCCCATAAACAGCCTCCCGCACACCATTGATCCACTTCCCTACAGCAAAATGAGCCAGGAGCCCGGGGAAAACAACACGTTTCAGAACGGAGAGCTCCCACGGGTCAACGTGCCTCCAAGTCAGGACTCTCCACTGTTCCACAGGTCCTCCCACTCGCCCACACCCTCCCGCTCTCATTCCCCCTCCACACTCGCCGGAAGCAAAGCCGGGAAATGGCTCTACTCGTCGTTCAATGGCTCATCTGACCCCCCACAGTTAGAGGATTACAGCAGCAACCGCAGCGAGAGGACAAAGGCGCCCATGCCGGAGCCTCTTCGAGCTTTGAAGAATTTCTCACTGGCCGAGCCGCCCCGCTGCCCGTCCCCTAGACCATCGGCGAGCGAGACAAACCCCCTCATTGGCTCGCTGTTACAGGAGAGACAGGAAGTTATAGCCCGCATCGCACAGAGGCTCAACTTTTGCGACCCCACAGCACCGCCACTCCCCCCGGCCCTCTTCGCCTCTGAAACCCCCCCCAAAGCCACGTGGGGCAGTAACCATGACGACATAGCTGCCAGTAAGACCAAAGAGCCAGAGGTACCGCCCTACGAGTGTGTGGGACAGGCTTTGCCCACTCCGTTCCACACCCCCTTGACCGCCACATCTTTCCACAAACGGGAGACATCCTCTCCAAAACCCGCAGCCTGCAGGAAGCTGAAGCTGACCGAGAAGAGAGAACGAGACGAGGGGAGCACGACGAGAGAGAACGAGGGCGAGCAGGAGCGAGACAGCTCCCTCATTGCCCAGGCAGTACACGACATCACCAGACTCATCCAAGAGAGACTGTTTGTCCCCTCGCTGTCGCCCAGCCACAGCAGGAGCGGCAGCCCTCTGCGCCACACACACACGACAACAGTCACGCACACCATACGCACGTACTTGCACCCCGCACACGTTGCCAATGAAGGCTACACCAATGGCTACATCCCCAACCATGAACCTAACAGAGACACGCACGCCGTGGCCTCAGACGCGCCCATTTGCACAAACAAGTCCATAATCAACCCGGGGACTGATTGCCATTCGACCCGAGCCCAAAATGGCACTCACTTTACACTTGAAGAACCTTCATTCAGAGGCCAGTCGCACGCTCAGGCTGGTCCACGTTTACGAACTCCCACACCGGAAAAACTCCCGGTCCACACAACCAGCAGACATAAGGTCCCTTTGCCGGAAAACAGGAGTGACCAGCCCTCTATGCGGAACGCCAAAATGAACTGTAACACAATCCAAAACCACAGAAAACCTCTGTCACCAATGCAGGCTGACGCTTCAGCCCAGGACGAGAACCACTCACCTAGACAGTCTTCAGACCTGACTCCCCATCCTACTGTCCTGGTAAGAGAGCCCACATTTAATCTTTTTTCACAATCGAGCCACATAAGCCACAGGTGGCGCTATAACCACTAACCGACATATTTAATAGCAGTTAAGTGCCACCAGGACAAAAAAAGTCCTCAGGGTATACAGAGTGTATAAAACATTTTTGGATTCATATTTGTTTTTTTAAAATCAGATTTTACAAAGAACTTCAGTCCAAAATAAAATAGCTAATATGCCATGTTTTTGAAAGCTCATTTGAAGTAATTATGCCAGTCTTTTCTTAATTTTGAAAACTGTAATCATTCACATTGTACTTGTTTAAGGGCTGGGGTAAAGCTCAGACCTGAATATACATAAGATTAGTAATAAAACACAATTTAATGCCTTGTTTTTCTTTGTTGTGTCAGATTCCAAACCTAATTGTAGTTTAGTATCATGGGTCAAAAAGTCCCCATTGACTACTATTATTCTACAATTATTACATTACGCAATATAATCACATGCATTTTCTAATTCCAGGGCTTCATTTTGGAGAAAAATAGTACACCTTGTCATATTTACTGTTTGGAATTAGATGGGACAATTTGGTTCTCACAAGGCTTTGACGTGGTGGTGGCTTTTTCACATTTACAGGTTTGCATTAATATTTAGGACTGATATTTATTAAGAGAATTGAGCAAAAAAATATAAAAAATATCAATACAATAACATTTTATACACTCTTACCTCCATGAGTTATTAATATTATTCCTCAGTGTAACATTGATTTAAAAAATAATTTGAAATACGGTAAAAGTAATCAAATTAAACATGAAAAAAACCCTCTCAAGAAAAAAACATTCCATTCAGAGTAACAAAGCCAAAGGTATGGCTAAATATAGGGCAAATATTTACTTGAAAGGACGAAAAAAGTCCCCAATTTACTCTAAGGCAGGACTACTGGCGGCCCGGGGGCCAAATCCGGCCTGGGAATGACACCATACTGTCCCCGGAGTTCAATTCAAAACTTGGAGACAATCATTATTGCAGCAAGAGTGCTCCTGTTTTATCGAGGAACTTTGACCACTGTAAACATATCCTTCCATTGACATTCAACCTTCCTAACAAACATGGAACACTCGGGTCCAAACCTGCGATTTAAATTACTGAGGCGTTCCTCAAGACGCCCCTTTCTGTCCTCTCATTTTTGGAAATTTTTTGGAATGTGATTTATGTAACTAAAGTGTTACTGGGGCTTCTTTACTTCAGATGCAGTCAGTAGTGATTTGTTAAACTTATTTTCTTATACTAGTGGTGTTCCGCAAGGTTCTATTTTAGGTCCTCTCTTTTTCATCCTTTAGAGTATTCAACTGGTGGCCTGTGAGTTAAGTTCAGAAATCTTATCAGAGACTCAACATTTTTGCTGCAGATTCTTTAAAACACTGCAGTGCTGTTGTAGAGATGATTTGTGACTAGCCTTTTTGCAGAAAGGCCTTAAAATAGCAGAGCACTCCTTTAACTCTGACAAAATAAATTAAACCAAAACCAAATGTCTACTGTAGAGCAGTGGTCCCCAACCTTTTTTGCACCACGGACCGGTTTAATGTAGGCATTATTTTCAGGGACCGGCTTTCTACTTGTGTCTGATAAAAACAGCAAAAATAAGTGCATGAAAAATACAACTCTCTATAACGCTGAATTAGTGGGAGCCCTGGGCTTGTTTCCTTTCAATGAAATGCAGATGGAAATGAGCCTTGGGCTTCAATTTGTAACATTTATATTTTATATGTTTATTGAAGTGCATTGTATCATGTCACAAAGTTATACCAAATATAACAAATGGCAACTTCCTGTCAGGATTTTTACTGTACATCTATAAACAAGCTTATTGGTGTGTCTAGTGGGACAGGCTAAAGTTACGTCGCAGAAAGTGCAATCGTTTATAAATGATTTAATGTTTTCCTGCTGCCCGGTAGCAAATGTGTCACGGACCGGTACCGGTCTCCGGACCGGTGGTTAGGGACCACTGCTGTAGAGGACGCTGGTTCTCCGGAATGCACAAAATGAGATTAGTAGTGAAGAGAGAAGTTTGCCTTCCCCCGTCATTGCTTTTTTGAAACATGGCCCTTAAAACAATTTAATTGAATATCCCTGCTCTAAGGGTTAAAAAAAAACATTATATATAACAATAGCAAATTCAGAAAAATGTGAATGATCCTTCGGGGCTTCTTTCCACTGTAAGTAGCCCCAAATGTATCAGTGACTTGATGTGGACAAAAAATAGACATATTTTTAGTGTATGACCATGGCCACAACCAGGCAGGATTTGAGTGCTAATAAAAGATGATGGCACGGTGCTTGAGAAGATGGTTTCAAAGATGATGTGGGTTTACTAGCAGACGCTTTAACTCTCCCTCCTTCTTTGCTCTCTCTCTGTTTGTGCTCGCTCCAGCGAACTCACGGCCCTCCCCCCTTGCGGCCCTGCAACGGCTGGAGGAAGCAGAATCGCCACTCGTTAGACGCCACAGCCACCAAAGCCTTCCACCCCTGCACCGGCCTGCCGCTGCTTTCCAGTCCTGTACGAAAAGCACACTCACCCACTCACACTCTCACTGAACAAACTCTTGTCGGTGTTATGGCGGGTGTTTGTTCTGTAGTGACTCAAGTTTGCAAGCTTGTTGAATTGTCAGTGTTCGCAGATTATCAGTGTTATAATCGTGGCCATCTGCGACGTTACTCACAATGCAATCAGCACTAAAGAAACTATCTACTGAGCAGTTAGCCAGTGAGTACAGAGGCTCACACTATGGCAGCATGATTCACTCGTAACTCAACATGAGGTCAATTATTGCTGAGTCACATAACAACAAGCCTAGATCCCACTTACACCTCATCACTAAATGTACAAATATAGTGAAATCATATTGAGCTAGTTGAGTTTGCCAGCCATGTTTTGTGCATCATATAATAGTAATAAAGTGTGCGTCTGCTCTGCTGCAGGTTCCTCAGAGGAAAAACCAAACTGGCTATTTTGACCTGGACACCTCCTTGGTTAGCTGTAAAGGTTTGCCTTGGGCCTCTGGGAAAAGGTATTTTTTTATTTTTTTCTACGCTCCTTTGAAATCTTTATTATCATGTCTGCACCCACCACTTTATGGTATGCATCTTTTTCTAGTGCTATGCAGCAGTTCAGTGCATGTATGCACTTAGATATGGAAAAATGTAACCAAAATGTCTCCTGTGCTCCTTGTTAAAACTGATGAACATCAGAGCTTTCTCAAAACCGCAACCAAGATAGATACTCAATGCATGTGTTTGTTAGTCAGTTATTGGATTAAATTCAACACGTGAAGTTTTTTATTTTTATGTACATTAATTTGAGCTTTTTTTTTTTACCTCATTACCTTAAAATGTGTTGTCGTAACGAACAGGTTAATCAAGTGTGTGTTTTGTTTTAACCCCTCAGGGTGTGCTCTAAGGGTGAGGAGGACGACTCCCAACAGCTGTTCAGTGCGAGCGCTCCACCTGCCAGTCTCAGTCTGCTGGGGAACTTTGAGGTAAAGCTCCAACACGCCTTTGTTTACATGCAGTATAAAGATTATACATGTGATACAGTATATCTTGATGCAATAAATACTTGCAGATTTTACACTACACAGTATTTCATCCCTCACATTTTAGCAATTATTTTGTACTTCAACTTATGAGCACATTGTCTTTCACAACCAAGCTCATAACTCAGAACACTTGTATCACAAAGAAGCTCAGTCCATTGAAATTAATTAAAGTCAATTCAATCCATGCTTGGCCATCCCAATAGAGCACCATTTTAACATGTAATATGTCTTTCTAAATACAAAACAAACTTTTAGACAATAAATATTGTTTGAAAAACAATATAAAAGCATGTACTACAAACAACTATAGTAGTTTTATGAAATAATTAGGGTAACGATTCATTTTAACAACGATTTGATTAAATTCAGAATTTGTGGTTGCCGATACAATTCAGTGACAATATTTTTTTGGAACGATACGATTTGAAACGATTCATTGAGTTGAAATCAATTCAGTAACTGTTTAGCAAAAAAAAATCAACCAGTGTGACTGAAATAAATACTGGATATTGGTGAAGTTTCCTATATTCCTGTTATTTCTTATATGGTAACTATGTATAAATTAATCATGGCTACAAACAAGCAAGTAAACAACAATTAATAGCCAATGCAGTCACATCTTATTTGAATAAAGTGTAACCAACACTTAAGGTTGAATTAACAAGAGAAAACCTCTTTGCTCTAATTTTTAATATTCAAGAAATGTTAAATAAAACTACACATTTTAACAGTAGATTTACCTGCTAAATAAAGTTCCCCGACCCGGCCACACCGGATCTGTTCCCCGCCCTGGTGTCGCCAATGAAGGACAGCGTCTCAGATTTGCAGAAGCATTTATGACCCCTTCATCCCTGTCGATGATGTTAGCCGCCCCTTGCTTCCTAATTTCCAAAGCCTCCTTCATCCATCTCTTCTATTTATTTGTTTCTCATGAAATGACTTTCCTTGGCTGCCAGTTGCTGTGTTCCGGAGGTCGGTGCGTTGCCGTTACTTGCTCCGCTGTCAATTCCGTTGTGTTGGCCGCAACTTTTGTGGCTTAAAGTTGTGTTGCGGCTTTATATTATTGTGTTGTCGTTTGTCTTTGTTGTGGCTTTTACAATCGTGCTGTAGCTGAAAGTTGTTGTGTTGTAATCAATGATATTGTCTTGTCCTTTCTCAGCCACCATAGCTATCCGCCATTTTTGTTTTGATGACACCACAGACGATCAAACAGACTTAACGTTGAACTTCCTTATTATTAAAAGTGCTCAATTTAATATAAAGTCTGCCCTTTGTTAAATCAAATGTTTTCCTTTTTCTAGTATCGATAACATCGATCAATATCCTTTTTAAAACGATCTTGGATCAATACCTATCTTCCGGAAGGCAAACTTGCAGAGCACAGATCGATATATTGAAATGTAGGAATTTCAATCGAACTATTCATATATCAATCAATCGGTACACCCCGAGAACTAATGTAATGATATTGTTTAGCATTTTACCTTGGGAATCAGATTTTGGTAGGTGTCTCTTACAGGCTGCTTCTCCGGGGTGTAAAAATATGAATTTGGAATTCGCTGTTTATGTTCCACACAGACATATTTGAGCGACGGACCAGATAGATGAGAGTTGATGATAAGCTGAGTACCAAAGGTAATGCTCAACCTTCCTGCAACTTCTCAATATTGTCATGGATAAATGTTCATCGTTTGGATGTTTATGGTTGGATGCCACAGACGCTGCCTGTAGCTTGTGTGATGCAGACTAATGCTACGGCAGGGATTACTTGCCGGGTAGGATGCTAACAGGTTGGACATGTTTTTAATGGTTTGTTTCTGTGATTTGTGTCGATCTCTGAAAGGGACTCAAACGCGTAGATTAACCGTCTAACCAAGACGTATGTTTGTTTCTTGTGTAAAACAAAGCAGGAACAGCATCATGTAACGATATATTGTCTCTTTATTGCTCAAACGGCACAGCCTGTTACAAATATTAACCAACGGTAAAAATGCTTGTGACTCAAAATATGCTCTCAACTTAAAGCATAACAAAAATCTAAGAGACAGGTCGTATTTCAAATTAGTCATAAGTTGAGGTACCACTGTATCTCCTCAAGGGACAATACTAAAGAACTGAAACTTGTATCTACTTTAGAATAGTCACTGTACAGCTTGCATAGCAGTACATATTTATTTCGCACTAAAAGTAAGTCAACACTTAACAACTGTTGTCTTAACAGCTGGCAACACAAAGGTGAATGTACGTCACAGTAAAAATGTCCAGTGTCAATATTTAAGGTGAGCACCATTGCTATCAAGCAGTGCCTTGATTCTCTGGGTTCAGGTCTGGAGAAGACATACCTGGCTAATCAGTTATCACCTTCAGCTTTAGCTCCCTCAGCAAGGTACTTGATCATCTGAGAGGGGTGTTTGGGCTCCTTATCTTGTTGGATAACGGCCACAGGGCGCAGTTTGCTTCACAGTACGCAGAACATGTTGGAAATGTATGTTTCCCCGCAAGAAGCCTCAGCTGCCCAGTGCGGGCAGGACTCATGCAGCCCCAGACTATGATGCTACCACCGCCTTGCTTGACTGTAAGCAAGACACAATTGTCTCACTACTCCCTTGTGTCGTCAGCTGTGTGTTGACTCGGAGTAATTCAACACTGCTATAGAAATTGTACACAGACTGCTCTGAAGTGTATCTATGTCTATAGTTTTGTCCCTTTAAGAAGATCTATGTGGTCAAAATGGTTGCTAAAATGTTTGTGAAATACTGTAAAGAAACCTTTGAAAAGAGACTATAACTATTAAATCCGATCTTGGGTGTAAATCCAGCCATTTTGTGTTTTTCAAGCCGGAATTATAGATCTGTTTTGTGTTGAAGAGCAACAGTGTTTACCAAATGAACTCCCTTGTCAGGAGTGCGTGTTGAACTACCGCCTGGAGCCTTTAGGGACGGTGGAGGGTTTCACAGCTGAAGTGGGAGCCAGCGGATCCTTCTGCCCCAGTCACCTGACCTTGCCCGTGGATGTGTCCTTCTACAGCGTCTCTGACGACAACGCCCCCTCACCTTACATGGTACGACTGCTGTTGTTGCCCTCGTTTTGCTTCAGCTGCTCATTCTTTAGCTGTCGTGTGACATAATGCTTGTAAGCACGCATCACAAAAATATATTTTTTCTACCCTCAGGCCTGCTCCACTCTAAAAGCTTGCATAACGCTGTATCTAATAATCTGTTTACCATGCAATATGTTGAAGGGTTTGTCTTAAATGCTTGAGCTGATTTATTTGAGATCCATAGTTTCTCGTGCAATGTTTCTGTTGCCATAAAAATAGCAACCTACTCTAAAGAAAGCTTGTTTTTTTCCCAAAGGGTGTCATAAACCTGGAGTCCCTTGGGAAAAGGGGCTACCGAGTACCTCCATCAGGAACCATTCAAGTGGTAATGGCTCTCTATAATTCCATTTGATGTATTCTGTAAAAAGCTTTCCATAGAAAATCAGCATAATTTCTTCATTTTTTGTTTACTCCAAGTAAGGGCAGGGATGTGAGACCCCTAGTGGTTATGTTACAAACAGTCAAAGACTATTTTTTTCACACAGACAAAAAGTAAGGTGGTCGACGGTGGCACACGCAAACACCATAAACAAATGCAGTGGGGAGAATTCAGCAATAACATAAACATAAGATTTTTAAACAGATGGGGGAAACAAGCCACAAATGCCCAAAACACATACAAACCCCCAAAACAAGTGCATGAGAGAGATCCATAGAGAGTAATGCTGCAAGTTGCAAAAAAAATCGGACATTTGCCAAGCTACTTACTTGAGGGGATGTCTGTCTTTAAAGACATAAGCGGGATGCCCAGAATTCAGTTGGCTGACTTTTGAAAAGGGAACAAAAACTTGGCCTTTCACGTAGCTAAGGTTAGCGTAGCGTAGCGCCCCTATTGTTTATACGTTTTTGGTTTTGGATCGTTTCTGTGTTTGGAAGGATCTATTCAATCAGACATTGTACAATAAGTATTGGTATATTTTAGTGATCCAATCAGACATTGTACAAAAATATTGGGATAATTTAGTGATCCATTCATAAAAAATTTTGGACATTTGGATGCTTCTTGAAGGCCCTTTTGAAGGTCCATAAAAGCAGGCTTGGATATGTTTGGTGTGCAAAAAGCCCATCAATCATTCTCAGGGTGGACTCAAAAAGATTTGGAATTTTTGTCAAAAGAACTTTCAGTTCTCTTCAGGTTGAATCACGAAGCGGCCTAATACTTTTGATCACAGTGCATGTTCATTTTTCTACTGCAGTACTATGACGTGATGTTGTGAGATTTACATTGCACACAATGTTCCCTGCCCACACAGACCTTATTTAACCCGAACAAGACGGTGGTAAAGATGTTTGTGGTGATGTACGACCTGCGTGGCATGCCAGCTGGGCACCAGACCTTCCTTCGCCAGAGGACTTTCTCCGTCCCCGTCAGGAGAGATGCGAACCATCAGATCAACAGGAAGCCTCTCACGTTGGGCCAGGGACGCACATTGCGCTACCTCGTTCATCTGAGGTGAGACAGACTCCATTTCCTACAGTACTACCAACTATCTTTTCATGAACACATGTTTGCCGTTTAGATATTATCTCAACACTCTTTGAGACTCATTCTGCTTCAGTAATTGTTTCGCCTAGTTGGCGACACTTTCAGTCATATTTTTAATTAATTTCTTTTTTTAATTGAATGAATATAATCCATTGTTCTTAGAATTGTCTTTCACATTCACTTTCTTCCTTTCCATGCTTGCAAAACAAAGTTATGTCAATCTCAAGCTATAAGCTAATGCTAGCGAGTAAGACCCGATGTTTTGATCGGATCTTACAGGGTTCACTGTGTCATTTGCTACAACAACTAATGCCGGGAAAGCTTGTATGTCACATTTTTACTTGCATCTTAAAGAATAACAATTAGCAAAGAGACAGCTCTTATCTCAAAACATTCCTAAAATGGGATACTCTTAATTTGAGGTACAACTGCATCACTTTTGACACTGCTAAAGCTGGATACCACTACTACCTGTAAGAATAAGAGAGGATAATATACAGTATTCAGGCCCCAAATTTTTACTTTAAAGGTCAAGGCAAGTGTTGCCCTAGAGGAGGGCTCATATTTTAGGGCACCAAGGCAAGGTAGAAGGGCACCAAGGCAAACGTTCTTTTATTTCGAGGCAGGGGCTCAAAAGCAAGCATGCATGCATGCATATATATATAATTTGTAATGTCTAATAAAAAACATATAAACGTTATCCATACATCTAAAGACAAACATTAGTTTTTTATTATTCTTAAATAATATCAATTTATCAGCTTTTTGTCATTACATGATGCCTTTATCTCTATTTTTACATTTTGATAGACAGAGGGTTTTTTTTGTATTACTTATTTCTTTTTTTAATGCATGTACATTTAAATGTACTGTACATGTAGATGCCGTATCGGTGCGGATCCATTAAGAGTTTGAGCAGAAATATGTCGTATAGTAATTATATGTGCCACATGAATGGTTTTTGAAGTAATACCTTTGTGACATGAATAAAACACAAGTAAACATGACGTTTACTTTTTGATATCAAAATAAAACACAAAGCAATTTGGCTATGAAGTCTAATAAACAAGCTTTGTTCTTCTCCAACGCCTCCTTGTGGTTCAGTACAACAGTTTGGCCAACAAAATAAAACAGGAGTGACACCCCTCACTTGAATACACAATACTCACAGCCTGCGTTCAATTCGATGAGATGACAAAACATTTTAGCTAGTACTGATGTTATATGAACACTGATACAGTTCGCAGTTAAATAAAGGACGAGTGAACATCCCAGTCAACAAACTAAAGACTTTATAAACAAGTTAACAACGTTCACGACACATCGACTGCTGCATGTTTCCTCACCTCATTAACTCTGTCACAGCAGCTGTATTGAGAAAATAAAAGCAACATCAAATATTTTTTCTCCTTCGTTGTATAGTTTCAGTGTGGGACAAGTGCGTCTTTCTCCAATATTGTCCACACCTGTCGCCATCTAACAGCAGTTCGCTCTTAAACGCACACCGGGAAGCGAGGGAAAATGACGTTAAACCAAGCGCTTGGTTCTGTTTATTCCGAGGGGATATCTACGGAGCAAAGTCTGTGTAGTTAGTATGCCATGATAATCAAGCCCTTTGAGACACTTGTGATTTAGGGCTATATAAATAAACATTGATTGATTGATTGATTGAAGCCAAACGACGCTAGTGCGCTTGCGCCTGACTTTGTGTTGCTAAAATGCATTAATAAATGACGTTTTTTTTAGTCACTAAAAAATGTACGGTATTACGAACCGTCTGGAATTTTTGGGCAAATTATCATTATACCGTTTACCGTTACATGCCGAGTCCATTAACAAGTAAAAAGTCAAGGGCGGTCACAGCTTGTTCTTGCCGCCGATGCTGGTAAATTTTTTAGGGCATTACGGCAAATGACTAGGGCGGTCGCGGCAAGTGCCGCGGTTGCCATGGTTAATTTCGAACCCTGAGTATTGATGAGATCAACCACTTCTGTTCAACAACATGGTAACGTTAGCTCTTTGGTCTTCACTTTGCTGCTATGGATTTTCTAGCTTTCCTCAGTGTGCTCTTAGTAAAGTTTGTCTCTCTAAATAAGTAGCAGGAGTTTATTTCAGACAAGTTAGAAAGAAAAACATTTTAATAAGAAAACAAATTATAGTAAGTGTACAGATATAGAAACAAATTATTCAAAATAGAAAACCCATAAGAAATTAAAAGAATACATAATGATTAGGATTTACCTATTATTCAAAACTGGAGTGGGAAGAAATGTAACTTGTATACTCCCACCTTTCCTAAATCAACTACCTAGCTGTCTTGTCATTATCATCTATACCAGAGGTCTTCAACACAGGATCCGTAACCCCACAGCAGGGCGTGTCAAGAGAATGTTTAGTTGAATGGACTTTTTCATATATATTATTTTTCTACACAAATAACATTCAGAATTATATACTTTGTAGAAGAAACATTATTGTAGATAACTGTTACATGTACCTCAAGTAGAAAATAAATGTGCATATGAAAGCAACATAGGCATTATTAACAGAGTAATACGGCTTAAACTAAATAACTTAAATAAATAAAAATAAATGTGAAAGATGGCACATAAGATGTAACTGCATTGTTTGTCCTAGCATAGAACAATAGTGTTGATGTATGAGAGGTCTATTCTTACACATATCAGAGAACACATCTCAACTATTTGAAAGTTTGGCATTGAAGTATAACAGCGCTGCAGTGAGGTCTTTTGCCATTTTTGACAAAGAAGCATAAGCAGCTGCTTCTGGAAGACATCAGGTATTGTATGTAATGTTGGTAGATGATGATGTACTTTAACTGTGGCATCCTGCATGCCCACTCTGTAAATAAGGGAAAAGCAAATGTATTATTTTTATTAGTATTATTTGTATTGTTATAATCATCTGACTGACACACAAACTCTAATGCTACAGTTGTAAAAACAAAACATGTTGCAGTGTTTCTGCTAGGATTTGTATTTAACACTTAAGTTTTTAAAAGTAACGTAAAGTAGCAGCGGCCATTAACAGCACAAAACACACAAACAAAAGAACATTTTGCTCTGCTTTGATTGATTGAGACTTGTATTAGTAGATTGCACAGTACAGTACATATTCCATACAATTGATCACTAAATGGTAACACCCGAATAAGTTTTTCAACTTGTTTAAGTCTGGGTCCACGTTAATCAATTCATGCTGCAGTATATCTTGTGTGCACACACTCCTCGTGCTCACCGATAGCGCCCAATAACGAGTAACTTTATGTAGCACTTAAGTGTAACTATAAGAACGTTTGACGGACCAACGATGACAAGTTCATTTTCAAACATTTTCCATCATGCATTCAGCTACAAGTTGACGTACCTCATACTCGACGTGGAGTTGTGACTGCTTGTTCCGGAGTTGGCTCAACATGTTGAAGTGTTGCCTTCCTTCGCTGGGACTTTTTTCCTGCATTTTCTGGTGATGGGCTGACTGTCCTCAATTATTTTACCTTCAGCGTGCTTTACCAATCCAAAATACGTCCAGACTTCAGATGTTGTTCGTTTACTAGGAGGACAACATCTCAAGAGCGAGGTCCCTGTGTTGTTTTCCGCCATCGCAATCAGCGCCTTTGCGCATGCGCCATTTTCAGAGGCGGAGCTGATGGTGCGTTTTCAGCAAGTGAGCAATGTCGCTTAGAATGTATTAATAAATGAAGTTTTTTCGATAATAAAGAATAAACGGTATTACTAACCGTCTGAAATTTTACCGCAGTTTATCATATCGTTTACCGTTACATCCCTAGTTCATTAACAAGTAAAAAGTAAAGGGCGGTCACGGCATGTTCTTGCCGTAAATGCTGGTCATTTTTTTAGGGCATTACGGCAAATGACAAGGGCGGTCGTGGCACTTGCCATGGTTAATTTTGAGCCTTAAAAACTTTTATTTGTGTAGTGTTGGTGTTTGTTAACATGCAATTTATGAAAGTTCTCCTCATATGGCCACCCTAGGTTCCAGAGCTCCAAGTCTGGGAAGATCTACCTCCACAGAGACATCCGTCTGCTGTTTTCTAGGAAGTCCATGGAGGTGGACAGCGGTGCTGCCTATGAGCTCCAGTCCTTCACAGAGTCCCCCATCGACCCGCCTTTCTCTCCCCGCTGCTAATGCCTGACAGACTCAAACACCCCTCCTTCATCACCTGTTCAGCCATTAGTCACTGTGTCAGTTTGTGAGACGTGTATTGGAAGACAGATTGAAGGACAGCAGGTGATGGAATGAGAGGTCTTTTAAAGAGTTTCAGACGGCGTGCATGAACTTTGATGTTCGAGGGTGACTCCCGGTAGGAAAATTTAAAAAAGGCCTTACATGATTAAAGAGTGAATCCTCCAGCGTAGAGAGAGTATAGACCTATGATTGTCTACAGGAATAGTTCAATTGTTTCCCTAAATCAGAATGTTAAATTGCAATCACTTGACAAATGCACATTCATGATATATAAAAAAAATGGTGGTTTGATTGTAAATTATCTCTCATTTGGACTTAATGATTCCGAATGCATATGGGAGAGGACAAGAAGTGGAGTGTCGTCCCATCATCGTCATCCTCCCTCCCTCAAAGGACCAGTGAAGACGTCGACCATGCAAGCGCACTGAATTCAAGTGAATTCATCACAGCAGAGAAAAAAAAACTATAGAAATGCACTGTGGATTACTTTTTTCTTTCCTCCTCAAAACTGGAAAAAAATGATAGTAATATTCTAATACTGTTTTTTGTACTGTTACAAAGAAAACCACTTTATTGGAAGTGTTGCAATAGAAAGATGTAACCTTTTAGTTTTTAATGTTTACACTTTCACTTTTCCGTTGAGCTAACCATTCTGTTTTATTTAATATTTAAATTAATATTTCAGTTACTGTTTGTGATGTCTGCCATGCCAAGATGATTTAGTGTAAACTGTATATCATAGTATTTTTGACATTAATATTCAAATTTGAGGGAATTAAATATATCTATCTTCTAAAACAATCTTTAAAAATATGTTCTGTGTGTTATTCCCCACTCTTATTTTCCTCATAGCTCTACAAATTCAATATACAAATACTCATGAAATTAATATAAAATGTAATCATACATTTAGATATAAGATAAACATTTGGCAGGAGAAAAAAAACATTTAAACATCCTCACCCAAGTTTTTTATTTCTTTTTATCAGACTCTGAACAAGACAAATACACAGTTTTAACAGTTAAGTGTCATAATCTGTCCAAAAAGGAATTATTACATCGTTCATATGTTCTGCAGCTGCACTCAAACCATGTCATGTTCTCTTTAAGATGAATATACTTTATTCCACCATCCTAAACCAATGATCTGTTTGAAATGAGCTCAAAAAGAAATATTTTTTGGGGCAAGATAATATCCTAGACTTGAGTTGTTTTTTTAAAAATTAAATCTTAATTTTTTTCATATCTGGGATTATTTTGGAGGAAATGCTGACGGGCCAAATTCACCATATTGTTAAAAATGAGTAGGTTTATCAGGGTCACAAACCACATTATGACAAGCCAAGATCTGCAATAATAGTTTACATGGCTCTGTAATGTGTTCATATATTTAAATATTATTTAGTTTAAAAAAAGTGGATAAAATAAAGCGATATTACAAATGCATCTAGAGAAAATTGTGTATTCATATATTTAAAAAATATTATTTTAGTTAAAAAAAAGTGGATAAAATAAAGCTTAATACAAATGCATCTAGAGAAAATGTGTATTCATATATTTAGATAAATATTTTTAGTTTAAAAAAAAGTGGATAAAATAAAGAAAAATACAAATGCATCTAGAGAAAATTATGTGTATTCATATATTTAGATAAATATTATTTTACTGAAAAAAAAACTGGATAAAATAAAGCGAAATACAAACGCATCTAGAGAAAATTATGTGTATTCATCCATCCATTTTCTACCGCTTATTCCTTGAAAAAAAGTGGATAAAATAAAGTGAAATACAAATGCATCTACAGAAAATTATGTGTATTCATATATTTAGATAAATATTATTTTACTTTAAAAAAAAGTGGATAAAATAAAGCGAAATACAAACTCATCTAGAGAAAATAATGTGTATTCGTATATTAAGATAAATATTTTAGTTTAAAAAAAGTGGATAAAATAAAGCGAAATACAAATGCATCTAGAGAAAATAATGTGTTCATATATTTAGATAAATAATATTTTAGTTAAAAAAAAGTGCATAAAACAAAGCTAAATACAAATGCATCTGGAGAAAATGTGTATTATTCATATATTTAGATAAATATTTTAGTTTAAAAAAAGTGGATAAAATAAAGCAAAATACAAATGCATCTAGAGAAAATAATGTGTTCATATATTTAGATAAATATTATTTTAGTTACAAAAAAGTGGGTAAAATAAAGCTAAATATAAATGCATCTAGAGAAAATGTGTATTCATATATTTAGATAAATATTTTTAGTAAAAAAAAAAAAGTGGATAAAATAAAGTGAAATACAAACGCATCTAGAGAAAATTATGTGTATTCAACGCATCTAGAGAAAATAATGTTTATTCATATATTTAGATAAATATTTTAGTTTAAAAAAAGTGGATAAAATAAAGCGAAATACAAACGCATCTAGAGAAAATAATGTGTTCATATATTTTGATAAATATTATTTTAGTTTAAAAAAAAAAGTGGATGAAATAAAGCTTAATACAAATGCATCTAGAGAAAATGTGTATTCATATATTTAGATAATTATGATTTTACTTTAAAAAAAAAAGTGGATAAAATAAAGCGAAATAGAAAAGCATCTAGAGAAAATAATGTGTATTCATATATTTAGATAAATATTTTAGTTAAAAAAAAGTGGATAAAATAAAGCGAAATACAAATGCATCTAGAGAAAATTATGTGTATTCATATATTTAGATAAATATTAGTTGAAAAAAGTGGATAAAATACAGCGAAATACAAACGCATCTAGAGAAAATGTGTATATTTAGATAAATATTTTGGTTAAAAAAAGTGGATAAAATAAAGCGACATACAAATGCATCTAGAGAAAATAATGTGCATTCATATATTTAGATAAATATTATTTTAGTTAAAAAAGTGGATACAATAAAAAATGCATCTAAATAGAGAAAATAAACAAATGTACTGATTTTGCTCCCGAACATCACGTGTTGCTATCTAGCAAGTCAAGCAATTTTACTAATCCGTATTCTCGCACACTGTGTGCGCGTTCACGATGACGTGACGTCAACTCACACGTGACGACGTCGTTGTGCGGGAGCGCGCGCGTACGGATCTGGCAGCAGTAGGCGGGCTGACTCGGCACACGACGTCCACCATCAGTCAGAAGAATACTACTTGGCGACGATATCCTAGCGACACACCGCTTTTTGTGGACATGTCGGACGGAAACGAAGACGTTCAGACGTCCGAAGAGACGCTGGGTGAAGAGCAGGTATTCAAGCTGGCGTTTATTTGTGAACAAATATGCGGTAGCGCGGTTGACTTTGTTGCGGCTACAAATACTAGCTTAGCGCTAATAGCCCTGTTGGGTTCGCGCTCGTTTATTGTTGACAGACCTTCACGATTCGTGTTTTTTCCTCCCCCCAATCATGCCAAATAAACAATGTCTGTCGACTTGTTGGTGCGATAGGCTCTCGGGGAAATTTCATTTTTGCTAGTAAATTCAAGTCACCGGAGAAAGGCAGGCTAACAACTGTGATGACATTCTGGTTAGCTCAACAGCTAGCGTCGTCCCACCCCAAAACACTTAGTCATGGCCTTCACTTTGACTTTTTTTTGTCAAGCCACCTCTGTTTTTGTTTTTTTTGCCGAGTGACACCCTTCCGACGAACCGATCCCACTTTTTACACAGACCAGAGCGGCTTTTGACATGTCCATTTCTCTGTTCTCAATTGTTGATGACTGAAGTGATGTTAACAACCAAACCTAACCCCCCACCCCCTCCACATCCCACACCCCGGATTGTAAATAATTCAATGTATATACTCTGACGATTATCTTGTGTGATGACTGCATTATGATGATAGTATTTATATGATAGTATATATCTGTATCATGAATCAATTTAAGTGGACCCCGACTTAAACAAGTTGTAAAACTTATTTGGGTGTTACCATTTAGTGGTCAATTGTACGGAATATGTACTTCACTGTGCAATCTACTAATAAAAGTTTAAATCAATCAAAAGCACCTCTAGCGGTCCGATCAAGGCTATCTAGTAGCCTCCTGCACATTAGCACGCCTGTTCAATGCCAATGTCACGAGCTACTGTAACAGTATTTTTTTGCATCCAAACGTTACATTTGTATGTATGTAGGCATTAGCCAGGCCTCCCTCGCCCGCCTGCAGCTCGTGCAGAACTCTGCTGCTCGTCTGCTAACACAGACCCGCAGACGTGAGCACATCACCCCTATATTAGCGTCCCTTCACTGGCTCCCTGTGCATTACCGAATCAATTTTAAACTCCTATTTGTTTTTAAATGTCTAAACAACCTCGCTCCAACATATTTCTCCGACCTCCTTCGGCCTTACTGCCCCACCCGATCCCTAAGATCAGCCGATCAGCTGCTACTGACGGTCCCTGACACAAGGCTGAAGCTTAGAGGTGACAGAGCTTTCGCCGCTGCTGCTCCCAAGCTCTGGAACGACCTACCTCTAGGGATGATACTCGAAACCGATTTTCCCGGTTGTTCGATAAGAAAAGAACTGAGTCCTCGGACTCTAATCCCTTTTTGAGAACCGGTACCCGTTATCGAGACCACTATAGTAAAGAAAAAGAGTTGGTTCTTTATTCGAATCCCGTCCCAACCAGAAATGCCCCGTGGGACATCACAAGAAATGACGTCATGCAGCTCAGTCATTAAGTTAAAGTTAAAGTACCAATGATTGTCACACACACACTAGGTGTGGTGAAATTTGTCCTCTGCATTTGACCCATCCCCTTGTTCACCCCCTGGGAAGTGAAGGGAGCAGTGGGCAGCAGTGGGCAGCAGCGGTGCCGCGCCCGGGAATCATTTTTGGTGAATTAACCCCCAATTCCAACCCTTGATGCTGAGTGCCAAGCATTAGGCGCAGATAGGGAAAGCAGGAAAAACAATGGACCGGAAAAAGCACTCCAAGGTGTAATAAAGTTCAAAACAAAAGGTATAATCCAATGAATAACTTTACTGAGAGATTTGAGCAGGGTACAAACACATGACGAACACTTTTACGACCAACCGGAAACATAGCAACCAGGCTAGCAACGCACCTCCTTTACGGCAGCTGTCGCAACGTTCTTAAAGAAACCGCAGCACATACATATATATATACAACGAAGTTGGTAGAGTGGCTGTGCCAGCAATCGGAGGGTTGCTGGTTACTGGGGTTCAATTCCCACCTTCTACCATCCTAGTCATGTCCGTTGTGTCCTTGGGCAAGACACTTCACCCTTGCTCCTGGTGGCTGCTGGTTAGCGCCTTGCATGGCAGCTCCCGCCATCAGTGTGTGAATGTGTGTGTGAATGGGTGAATGTGGAAATACTGTCAAAGCGCTTTGAGTACCTTGAAGGTAGAAAAGCGCTATACAAGTATAACCCATTTATCATTTATTACCATTATATGACATGATCTCCCTTTTTTAACTTTTGTTTTTCTTTCCTTGTAAACAAAACAAAATCACGCTGTATATGTGTTGTCTGTCTAATTAGAATAATGCAGTCGAGGCGTGTTGGCTGAGTTCTTGACGTTTACTTTCACAGCGTGCTCATAACCTAATTTTTAGCTGCCGGGTGGCGACATGCAACAACACTTTTCGGGGCTACCGCGCATGCTCGTCACTCCCGTTGCATGCTGGGTAGTGTAGTTGTTATATTCCCTAGCTCATAACATCACATCTTTCCCCCTATAAAGAAATAATGTTAACTCAAAAAAGTGTATTTCTTTTTAAGCTTTAACTTTTCATTTTTTAGCATTGTAACCACATTTGCAAACAACTTTTCTCTTCATAGAATTTTCTTTCAATAAAGAAATAAAGTGCAAAAATGTCAAAGCATCAAAACAAACAGTTATGTCAAATAGCAGCAGAAGTGCACTTTTTGGAGAGCTGTATTATTTTCAGTTTTGTGCTCAAGGGACTGATTTTATTTAAAACTATATTATTATTTATACACCTATAGTGATCCCAGAGACAGGTTGTTTTTGTGTTACTGTATATATTTGTTTTTCTGAAAAATCCCACTTAATATACTTTGGGTAACAGCAGTCAATATTTATTTATTTTATTTTTTAGGGGGGTAACAGTCATTATTTATTTATTCATTAGATTTTATTTTTTTCTTATATAATAAAAGTGAGCTTTTGTTAAACCAAATGTTGTTTGTTTTTTTCCATATACAACAACCTATCTGGACTCGATGAGAGAATCGATAAGGAATCGGTTCGATAAGAGGATTCGATAATAGGCTCGAACTCGATCTTCTTATCAAA
>NC_084732.1:28645313-28650313 GCF_033978785.1 Entelurus aequoreus
CAACATGGCCAAAGCCAAGATAAAGAACAAGCAGTTACCAACAGCGGCGCCGGAGAAGACCGAGATTACAGGCGACCATATCCCCACCCCCCAGGACCTGCCTCAGAGGAAACCCTCCCTGGTGGCCAGCAAACTGGCTGGCTGATGATGCTCAGTCAGGCGTCCACTATACACCTCCAAGAGCTTGTAACATTACCTCTCCCCACCCCTCACAGGAACACCTGTTTACCAACTCAGCCACCCTAACCCCGCCCAGCAGGAAATACTTTGCTGACACCTTCCAATCAGTCTTTCTTTTACTCCACTGGCTGCTATCTCAGCTCTTGTATCCTTCTGTCCTCTTTGCATTTCTCTTAATTACTCTCATGTAAGATACACTGAAAGACAGGACATCAAAATGTTAACGATTGAGAACTACAAGCTTTTAGAAGACAACAAAGGCTTTTATTGTGACGAGAGTGTGTATATAGTACATTTCATTTTGTTAGGCACATCAGCCATTTTGCAGATTTCTTATCATTTTACTGTATTTCCTTCTTTGTGTATAGGACACTGTCAGTAAGCTCCATTCATTTGTTTTTTATCTCTCAAGAAGCGGTGGCGTTGTATGTAAGGACCACAGTGTTGGACTGTGTGAACCCACGCCCCAAAAACTCCCAAATGCAAAGCTTTTTTAAAAACAAAATGAATTGATGTTCTTACTAAGCTCCACACAGAAGCTGCATGTAAGCAATGAAGCTGATAAACGCTGCATTCAAAGACTACTCGGGACCAGGAAAATTGCCTTTAAAGGGGAGATGAGAGAGAGATGAGTGTAGGTCCCTACTATCATTCTATGCCCGTTACATCTGTGGGCACTGGGATCAGACAAAGAAAGCCCTTTGTTCTGTCTTTATTGCTTTACCAGGGTCCTCCACAGATGTGTAATCCAAGCTAGCACATTTATCTAGCATGTAAATAAATGGTTGCCCTCCTGTTCTTTTGTGCCATTTTGGTTTGTAAATAAAATAGTTTTGCACAAATATTTACCTCCTGCATTCTTTCATCGCTCCACAGAAACTTAAAACTTAATTTGTTCAATATCTTTTACTACTGTCGTCTGCTCATTTGGTTTATGTGGCCCCAGAAGGTCTCAGTTCTGGTCCTTGTTAGTAGCATTTTTACGCCAATTGTTGGAAATCTAATATTTTACCCCCTGTACTATATGACGGATCCTTGCGTATCTACTTGCAGAAGGTAATATTATGCACATGGTTCAGGTTGGTCATTACTATTTTCTACCATTACTATATCAGTATTTATTTCTTGGGAAAAGATGATAAACCTGCTGACCCACAGGACTTCATATAAAGTACTGTTGCCTGTCATAGAAAACATTACACTCAGCCAGAGGCTGTAAATTCAAACCTGTTTTAATTCAGATCTGTTCCTAATTTACACATTAACACTCGCACTGTCAAGCTTTTCCTCAGACCAAAAATATAATTTGCTGTGTGTATGCAGGGCCATACAATTTAAATTAAAACCAGTTTCAATTCAGATCTATGCATTTACATTAGTATTTTTGAAAAAATGTACAACGGGGCTATACAATTTAAATTAAAAATAGTTTTAATCCAGATTTATGCATTTACGTTAATATTTCACAGCCCAAAACAAAAACATGCTGTGTGTATGCAGGGCCATAAGATTTAGTTCAAACCAGTTTCAGTATTGATTTATGTGTTTACAACTTTACAGTACTATTTTGTAAAGATGTTTTTTCTCAGCCTGATCCGAAATTCACTGTGTATGCGGTCACAAGATTTAAATCAAACTGGTTCCGATCCAGATCGGATTCCGATTTTACACTGGTATTTTTCCCCCTCCACTCTAAACCATAATTTGCTCCATGTATACAGCGCTATAATATTTAAATGCAAAGCAGTTTTAAGCCAAATATAATCCATGTTGATGCATTTACACAAGTATTTTGTGAAAAATGTCTACTGCCCAAAATAAAAATGCTGTGTGAATGAAGGGCCATAAAATATAAATAAGTGAAGTGAATTATATTTATATAGCGCTTTTCTAGTGACTTCAAGCGCTTTACATAGTGAAACCCAATACCTAAGTTCCATTTAAACCAGTGTGGGTGGCACTGGGAGCAGGTGGGTAAAGTGCCTTGCCCAAGGACACAACGACAGTGACTAGGATGGCAGAAGCTGGGATCGAATCTGGAACCCTCAAGTTGCTGGCACGGCCACTCTACCAACCGAGCTAAACCGCCCCAAATACAAAACTGTTTTTATCCAAGTATTTTGTGAATATTTTTTTCAGCAATTCTAAATCCCCTATATGTATGCATGACCACATGATTAGTATTCAAAACAGTTTCAACTCAGATCTAGGCATTAACACTAGTATGTTAAGATTAACTAGAACTCAGAATCGAAAAGTGTAACGTTTATGTTGGGCTAAAATATTTCAATTCAAACCAAATATAATTTAGCTTTATGCATTCACATTGGTATTTTATGAAGACTTTCCACAGCCGGAACAAAAATGTGCTACGTGTATGCAGGGCTGCAAGATTTAGTTTCAAAACAATTTTAATCCATATGTAAGAATTTCATGATAGTATTTTGTGAATATGTTTTTCTCAGCCCAATCCAAAATCCACTCTGTGTATTTATGGCCATACAATTTATATTCAAAGCAGTTTCAATCCAGATTGGATCTGGATTCATGCATTTACACTAGTATTTTGGAGAATATTCCCTTTAATCCAAAACCAAAATTTGCTATGTGCATACAGGGCTATAAGATTTAGACTCAAGCCAGTTTAAATCCAAATGTAATCCAGGTTTATGCATTCAGACTGGTATTTTGTGAATACTTTCCACAGCCCAAAACAAAAATGTACTATTTGATGCAGGCCCTTAAGATTTAAATGCAAACCAGATTCAATCCAGATCTATGTATTTAGACTAGTATTTTTGAGAAGATTCCCCTCGGTCCAAAGCCAAAATTGTATACATGTATGCAGGGCTATTAGATGGAAATTCAAACTGCCGGTAGTTTAAATGAAAATATAATCCAAGTTTATGCATTTAGACTTGTATTTTGGGGAAGACTCCCTTGAGTCCAAAACTAAAATTTGCCACATGTATGCAGGGCTATAAAATTTAAAACCAAACCAGTTTCAATCCAATTAGAATCCAAGTTTATACATTTACACTAGTGTTTTGTGAAGACTTTCCACAGCCCAAAACAAAAAAAAATGTTGTAAATACAGGGCCATAAAGTTGAAATTCAAACCAGTCTCCATCCAGATTTATGCATTTTATACTCGTATTTTGTAAATATATTTTTCTCCACCCAGTCCAAGATTCCCTACGTGTATGCATGGCCACATGATTTATAATAAAATCAGTTTCAATCCAGATTTATGCATTTTATTCCCTTATTTTGAGAATATTTGTTCTCTACTCAATCCAAAATTCACTGTGTATGCATGGGCATATGGTTTAAATTTAAACCAGTTTCAATCCAGATTAGATCTAGATTAATACATCAACACAAGTATAATACAATTAATAATAAAAATAATAATAAAAACAACAACATTGTAAAGTGTATGCAGAAACAGCAGCTATAAATTATCCCAATTTCTAATTTAAATTATTTTTCTCAGCCCCTAAACATACATGGTCTGACCTACATACAGTACATGTGTATTTCAAAGATACATTCCTTAATACCTTTATACATGTAATAATTAACGTGTATGGCTGATTCGAAACTCAAATTCCATAAATTATTAAATCTGAGAAAATTGTCAAAAAGTTCACGTTCTAATCAGCAAATTACCTGCAAAACCTTTCTATTTTGTCAAGAGGAGTGGTCAAAAATTCAACCAGAAGCTTGTGGATGGCTACCAAAAGCGCCTTATTGCAGTGAAACTTGCCAAGCGACATGTAACCAAATATTAACATTGCTGTATGTATACTTTTGACCCATCAGATTTGGTCACATTTTCAGTAGACCCATAATAAATTCATAAAAGAACCAAACTTCATGAATGTTTTTCTGTGACCAACAAGTATGTGCTCCAATCATCCATCCATCCATCCATCCAGATTTATGCATTTTATACTCGTATTTTGTAAATATATTTTTCTCCACCCAGTCCAAAATTCCCTACGTGTATGCATGGCCACATGATTTATGTCCCTTTTGGGGTCGCGGGGGGTGCTGGAGCCTATCTCAGTTGCATTCAGGCGGTAGGCGGGGTACACCCTGGACAAGTCGCCACCTCATCGCAGGGCCAACACAGATAGACAGACAACATTCACACTCACATTCACACACTAGGGCCAATTTAGTGTTGCCAATCAGCCTATCCCCAGGTGCATGGGAGGAAGCCGGAGTACCCGGAGGGAACCCACGCAGTCACGGGGAGAACATGCAAACCCCACACAGAAAGATCCCGAACCCGGGATTTAACTCAGGACCTTCGTATTGTGAGGCAGACGCACTAACCCCTGTTTCACAGTGCTGCCCTGTGCTCCAA
The DNA here is from genome assembly GCF_033978785.1 of Entelurus aequoreus. NCBI lineage: Eukaryota > Metazoa > Chordata > Actinopteri > Syngnathiformes > Syngnathidae > Entelurus > Entelurus aequoreus. The sequence continues at coordinate 28,649,869 of NC_084732.1, forward strand.
TTACTCTATCACAAAAAAATAAGAGTTGTAGAAATTATTGGAAACTCAAGACAGCCATGACATTATGTTCTTAACTAGTGTATGTAAAGTTTTGACCACGACTGTATACACACACACACACACACACACACACACACACACACACACACACACACACACACACACACACACATATATATATATATATATATATATATATATATATATATATATATATATATATATATATATATATATATATATATATATATATATATATATATATATATATATATATATATATATATATATATACATATATATATATATATATATACAGGACTCAGAAAATTAGAATATTGTGATAAAGTTGTTTATTTTCTGTAATGCAATTAAAAAAACAAAAATGTCATACATTCTGGATTCATTACACATCAACTGAAATATTGCAAGCCTTTTATGATTT